>NW_017671182.1:148597-329192 GCF_001879085.1 Nicotiana attenuata
CCGGTGACGGTCCAAGGGTCCTGGGGACGCGACGTTAAAGCCCCGGTAAAAAAAGCCCTTAAAAGTATTGAGGTCTGTGAAGAAAAATGACTAAATTTTGATATTAAATTGAATAAATTTGACTTCGGTACAACAGTTTTGGGTAAACGAACCCGGACCCATGATTTGACGGTCCCGGAGGGTCCGTAGGAAAGTATGGGACTTGGGCGTATGTCCGGAATCGAATTCCGAGGTCCCAAGCCCGAGAAATGAATTTTTGTGTGAAATTATTTTTCTGGAATTAATTAAGAAAATTGGAAATGAAATTTGATTAGGAGACTATGGTATCGGGCCCGTATTTTGGTTCCGGCACCCGGTACAAGTCTTATATATGATTTAAGCACTTTCTGTAAAGTTTGGTTTAAAACGGACGTCGTTTGACGCGTTCCAGACTTGAAATGGATAATTTGATGTTTTATGAAATTTGGAAGAAATCATGAGTTTTGAGGCCTAATTTGACGTTCATGATGTTATTTTGGCGATTTGATCGCACGGATAAGTCCGTAAGATGGTTTTGAGGTGGTGTGTATGTTTGGTTTGGAGCCCCGAGGGCTCGGGTGAGTTTTGAGTAGGTTCCGGGATGCCTTAGACTTAAAATATCAGTTGTTGCAGGTTCAGGAAATATTGCAGGCCTCTGAACCCTCTAGCGCGGTCCGCGAGAAAATCGCATGCGGCCGCAGTCGCCTTTGCGCGGTCCGCGGTGGGTGCTGTGCGGCCGCGGTCGGCTTTGCGCGGTCCGCGCAGGGCTAAGATCCGCAGGTCTTCAGGTAGGCCAGGCCAGCGCGGCCGCGGTCCCCTTTTGCGCGGTCCGCGCTGGGACTTCAGAGGGGTATATATAGACGGGAATTTCAGTTATTTTTCACTTTTTAGAAAAACCCAAAACATAAGAGACGATTTTCCAAATAATTCTTCTTCTTCAAAACGATTGGTAAGTGATTTCTAACTCATTTTCTTCACTCCTTAACATCTTTTAACATAATTTCAACTTCAAAACAAAGATTTTAATGGGGAAATTTGGGAATTTTGGGTAGAACCTAGGTTTTTCTAAAATTGGGGATTTGGACCTCAATTTGAGGTCCGATTTCAAAATAATTTATATGTTTGAGTTCGTGGGGGAATGGGTAAACGGGTTTTGGTTCGAACCTCGGGTTTTGACCATGTGGGCCCGGGGGCATTTTTGACCTTTTGGGGAAAATGATGAAAAAGCTATAATTAGGTATTGGGTTCGTGCTGTTTAGCATTTATTGATGTATTGAAGTCATTATTGTATAGATACAATTGATTTGGAGCCGAATTCGAGAGGGAAGGCGGTTATTGAGGATTGAATTGGCCGTGGAAGTTTGAGGTAAGTGTTTGGTCTAACCTTAGCTTGAGGGAATAGGAGTTGAGTCTTATTTGCTACTTGCTAATTGTCAAGTACGATGTATAGGCATGGTGACGAGTATCTATACATTGGAGTCTAGCATGACCGTGAGTCCTATATTGTGATTTCCATGACTTCGTTGTATTATTCATGCCTTGGTGATTATTTCTATTTGTTGTGCAAAGATGTGGAAAGAATCGTGACTTATGGATATTGAGGAGCGTTGGCTCCAGTTGTATAGCGAATTGCGAAAGTATAAGTGATAATTGAACCTCTAGAGCATTGGCTCGAGTGTTGAAGTGAATTGTGAAGTAAAAGTGAGGAGAGAAAAGATCATTATGCTGTCCCTTGGTGGGCTATTGTCGAATTGTGGTTCCCTTGTATTGTGTTCTTAATTGATATTACGGATGCTTAGTTTAATGATTCCTTGTGTTGAGTAAGGACTAAAGTTATAGTTGAGGTAGTTAGGTGTTGTAACGAGTTTGGTTATAGTTGAGGTAGTTAGGTGTTGTAACATGTTTGGTTATAATTGAGGCAGTTAGGTGTTGTAACATGTTTGGTTATAGTTGAGGTAGTTAGGTTTTGTAACAAGTTTGGTTATAGCTGTTTCTCCCTTGCCGGGACGTAATTACCTATGCTGTCGAATTCATTGCCGGGATAGTGTAGACCTTATTGATCCCTTGTCGGGACTCTTGTTATGGTTGTTGTTAATACTATATGTGTGTCGGGTTGCACGCCGCAACAATATTATATGTGGATCGGGTTGCACGCCGCAACAATATTATATGTGGATCGGGTTGCACGCCGCAACAATGATATTTGTGGATCGGGTTGCACGCCGCAACAGTGTTGTTATATATTGGGATCGGGTTGCGCGCCGCAACAATTATTGATACAAGTGTGTTTATTTTGGGATATTAGTTTCTTTTGTTCGTTGTAAATTCTAAGCTGCCCTTAGACCGTTACTCTGGATTTACTGTTAATACTGGCTTACCCCTGCAGCATGTTTCCCCCTCCCATCTTTATTTGATTATTCCTGCTTCACTTTCCGCTATATATTATATAACTGCACAGGTTTAATTGATAGTCCGGTCCTAGCCTCGTCACTACTTCGCCGAGGTTAGGCTGGGCACTTACCAGCACATGGGGTCGGTTGTGCTGATACTACACTCTGTTCTCTTTTGCACAGATCCAGGTATTGGACAACATCAGTAGTTGGAGGGCTTCCTTCAGTCCACCCGGAGACCCAAGGTAGACCTGCAAGCGTTCGCGGGCCCTGGCGTCTCCCTCTATTTTCATTCTCTGTTTCTTTATCTTTTGTTCAGAAACAGTTTACTGTATTTTTCTTCAGACCTTGTATGTAGTAATCTTAGATAGTCTGTGACACTGTGACACCAGTTCTTGGGTAGAGGCATATGTCGTATTTCCGCATTTCTATTCAGTTTCTTTAATTTAAGACTTCCGCTTAATTATTAAATTCCATCGTTTGCATGCGATTGCTGATATTTGTTAAAAGAGAAAATGTGTTAATGAAAAAGGTAATTAAGGTTTGGCTTGCCTAGCTCCCACTAGTAGGCGCCATCACGACTCCCGAGGGTGGGAATTCCGGGTCGTGACAAATTGGTATCAGAGCTCTAGGTTACATGGGTCTCACAGTTCACAGACAAGCAAAAAATCTGTAAACATTGATGCCTCGAGTTTTTTTTCCATAGACGGAGAGGGAAAAATGTAAGAGAGAGAATTGGGTTTAGGTTTTGGTGAAAAGACAAAAGCTGTCCCTCTAATTTTTGTATTGTTGATTTGTTATTAGGGGTACTTAAGGAAAGTAAATATGGGTACAATGTTAATATACTACCTCCATGTAGTATGTTAGCAATATATATATATATATATATATATATATATATTCTTTCATAGTGTGCTCAACTTGAACAGTTGTTTACTTTAACAACTACTAAAAGAACACCAATCTATCTCTCTGTATATATATAAAAGAAGGTTTAGAAAATATGATGTGGCATATCTGTTTAGCCAAGAAACACACTTATTGTTTTTCTCTTCTTTTTTTTTTTTGAATTTTTTTCTTTTTCTTTAGTCTTTTCATTCAATCCGACTTATTAAAAGGCTACAATATCTATTAAAGAAATATTAATGCTGACCATTTGCTTTCCCCTGTTTTTTTATTGCGTTTTCGGTTACACCATAGTTATTGTGGTTTTAATGGGTTCTATCCTTTGTATGTTCTTCCTTTTTAAAGTTTTGTTTCATTTCATATTTTCAGATCTTCCTCCATGCTAATGTGGAGTTGTTCGATATTGAAAGGTAAGCAATGAGTTCATTTTCTAACTTTTGTTATTTAACTTTCTGTAAGGTTTTTCTTATAAATTTTGTTGAATCTTCAAATCTTTGTCTGTGATATATATCCTAATATTTGGGGTTGTGTTAACAGGAATGCATACTAAATTTAGAGGGATGAAACTATTCACATATATTTATTCCTACAGATTGTCAATCAAAAGTTGTGATCTTCCTCTGCCATGGAGTGCAATATCTTAATGAAAGGTCATCATCTCAACATATCAAAACTTTTTTTATTTCCATTTCGCGTTGTAATCACTATATGTACCTTGATTACTACAACCAATATTGGGTATATAGAATCTAATCGATATACTTTTGCTTGTGTATTATAATAGTTCTTGAATATTTTGTGTCTTGTATTGGAACAATTATCAACTTCTTTTGGTAACTAGTTACTTTGCAAATTGTACTTTTTTCTTTGCGTATAATTATGTGGGTATTTTAAATTGGATAAGAATTATATATGTCTCTTTTTGTATATTATGGTGTTTTCGTCGGTTTTGTCTTATTTTTCAGGTATATGAAATTTAGTCAAATTTATTTTTTGCTTTTATGGTGTTTACATTTGGATTTTTGTGTTTATGTTACCACAGTTGAATCAAATGAGAAAATCAAAAGGAAAAAGGCCGGAAAAAAACTCAAGTTCAGCCTGGTAAAGGCAAGACTAAGGGAAAAAGATGATAGTTTGACTCCTAAGTGTTATCATTTCAACTATTACAAAGCTACTGAGATATAGTTATGAATGAAAAAAGCCCTAAGTCACATTGCCATTAGAGGAGGCTACTAGATTGAAATGTCAAAATATTGGAGCATTTCTTGGCTCATCTATATGTTGAGTTAGAAGATAATAAACTGTAAATTTGTTTTGTCTTATGGGTTTTCTCTTCGCTCGATGTATATCAATTCTTGCTCTTTTTCTAAGGTAGTCACATTTATACTGTATTCTTCAGATGGATTTTTTGATGAAATATAGTGCCATCATTTTCCTCATTTTTTCATTCATGAGCTATTGCTGTATTGGGGAAATTTTATTCATATTTATAAAGGTGACGTGTCCCAGACACATGAATTGGTCAAAAGGTCAAAGAATCATGATTAGTCACGAGATAGGGGTTACAACAAATACGAGCAAAAAGAGATGAAGAGGCACGGGACATCAGTTAAGAAGTAATTCAACGCTCGTACCTATTCAAGACAATTTAAAACTCAAAGATCGTGAAGAATCAAAGGAATGAATCTGACAACAAAAAAGAGCCCAGATACAGCATTTAATGAGTACTAAATATTGGAAACGTTAGAGAATATGTACTTAATGTATATGATTGCATAACGTAATATTTAAAGTCATTAATTACCTATAATAGCCTTATTATGACAAAGGTAAGGCTCGTATCCCCAAAATAGCTATACAATTGTAAGGACAACGAAACATTATTGGAATATACTTTGATTTACTTGCTTTTTAATCATATTATTCACAAATCTCTTTCTCTATATACTTTTCTGATTATCAGTAACCGGTATTCTTCTAAATTTTAGCTTTGACTAAAAATCTAATTTTTGGTTAAACAAATTGGTTCCGTTACTGGGAATCTGATAATCAATTATATCTCAACTTGATTTTCTTTGTTGTATCAACTATGTCGAACAACAATGACAACATCCAAGGAAACCAAGAAAATCAATCGAACCAACAACTTCAGGGAGATCTGCGAGACAATAATGCATTAGTTCCTTCTCCACAAGGTTCACCACGACGATCTCGTGAAGGAACTCCTGAAGGATCTCACACTGAAGAACAAGTTTAATTTGAGAATGTTGAAGCTATCGATGATGCTTTACAAAAACGTATCGCTACTCAGGTCAACAGAGCTTTACAAGCTTTTGTTAGTCAATTACCTGCTGCTCCACCCACACCTACTCCAAATAACAATACTTTGGAGAATCCTCGTTCTGGACTGGTTAATTCAGGCAGCGGTGGAACCCCCAGTGAAACACAGGAGGGAGACCCAGGTAATCCAGTTAATTCTGATTTACAAAATCTAGTACTAACATTGCAGAAACAGCTTAAGGAGCAAAATGAACGCATAGAACAAATACCCGGAGTACCGCCCGTGATCAAGGGGGTAGATATAGATAAATATTCTCAACAGTCATGGAAGCCAAGTGCCGCCCCTCTCCCAATTCTAAAGAAGTTCAAGATGCCTGATATTCCAAAGTATGATCGGACAACAGACCCACGAGATCACGTTACTGCATTTACAACAGGTGTCAAGGGCAATGATTTAACTAAGCAGGAGATTGAATCAGTCTGGGTTAAAAAATTCGGTGAAACACTCACTAAAGGGGCACTAACATGGTATTCTCTTTTACCTGAAAATTCTATAAATTCTTTTGCTGAGCTTGCAGATTTATTTATCAAAGCACACACGGGAGCTCAAAAAGTTGAAAAAAGAATGGAAGACATCTTCAAAATCAAGCAAGGAGATTCGGAGTTGCTTAGAGAATTCGTGGATAGATTTCAACGGGAAAGAATGACGTTGCCACGAGTACCTGACAATTGGGCGGCTATAGCCTTCACCAGCAATTTGAATGAGAAGAGTTCAGAAGCCACGAGGCGACTCAAGGAAAGCGTTCGAGAATTCCCAGCAACAACGTGGAATGATGTCTACAACATATACAGTACAAAGATGAGTATTGAAGAAGATATTATTTTATGACATAAAATAGAAGACAAAGTAAGCTCAAGGCGTGTAGAAAATGAAAAAAGATCTGGTAAAAACAGGTACGAGCCTTACATGGGGACTACGGGAAAGGACTCACGGTCAAGGCAAGATAATCAAAGGTACGATCACAAACCTAGAAACAGGGAATCAGGCTCCTCATCAAGGTTCGGAAACGATCGGAACACACGTGGGTCACGAGACGATGATGGAAGTATAAAAGCAAGGTTCGGTGGTTACAATTTCAACATAAATGCCTCTGAACTCGTAGCTATTTTAAGAAGCATGGGAGATAAGGTACGATGGCCAAAGGAGATGAGATCAAATCCAAACAGACGAAACCTTGATCATTGGTGTGAATTTCACAACGACCACGGGCATAAAACAACAGATTGCAGATTTTTGTAGGGTGAAGTTGATCATTTGTTAAAACAAGGGTATCTCACTGAGCTATTCGGTGAAAAAGGTAAACAAGCATATATGAAGAACAGGCAGGAGCCTCCGAAATCACCCTCGCCCAAAAGAACCGTCAATGTTATAAGTGGGGGTGAAGATATCAATGGCGTCTCATATACTGTAACTAATAAGACTTCCAAGATAACAATCACTCATGGGAAGCAGTTGCGACATGTATTGGAAGAAGAGAATATTACATTAAACGATGCAGATGCCGAGGGTCTCTTAACTCCACATATCGACGCACTAGTAATATCTTTACTTGTACATGACACTAACGTAAAACGAGTTTTGATTGATCCAGGTAGTTTTGTAAATATTATTTTGATACGAGTATTGCGCGAGATGCAAGCAGAGGATAAATTGATTCCAAAAGCGCATACTTTGTCGGGATTTGACAACTCTAGTGTTGTAACGAAAGGAGAAGCAATACTTACTACATTCACAGAAGGCGTTGTCAAAGATACCAAATTTCAAGTCGTAGATATGGAAATGGCTTACAACATGATTCTTGGGAGGCCATGGATCCATGACATGGATGCTGTTCCATCAACTTTACATCAAGTTATTGAATTTCCATCACCATGGGGAATATGTCAAATCAGAGGCGATCAACAAACATCTAGAAGCATCAATTCCGTTGCAGATTCAACTGTTAAGGGTGAAGACAAATAGCAATTACAGAATTCAGGTGGGGGTAACACGGTGTCAACCTCAACTGAACAAGGGCAAACAGATGTTGATTCAAGACCCGATACCATTCAAGAACCAGAGGAGAACGAGAACATCAAAACAACGATAGAAGAGTTAGAGGCCGTGATTTTATTTATACATTTGCCCAAGAGAAAAGTGTATATAGGAGCTAATCTTAGCCCGGAGGTAAAGCGTAAACTGATTGAATTTTTAAAAGCTAATACAGATTGTTTTGCTTGGTCCCATTCTGACATGACAGAGATACCACCGGAGTTCATGACTCATAAATTGAATGAAGATCCATCCTACCCTCCAGTCAAGCAAAAGAAAAGAAAGCAAGGAACTTTCAAGAATCAGGTGATTCAAGAAGAAGTTCAAAAATTGCTAAAAATTGGTTCAATTCGTGAGGTAAAATATCCTAACTGGTTAGCTAACACTGTTGTGGTTCCTAAGAAGAACGGTAAGTGGCGAGTCTGTGTAGATTACACAGACCTTAATAAAGCCTGTCCAAAAGATTCTTTTCCTTTACCGCACATAGATCAACTAATTGATGCTACTGCAACGGTCATGAAACTATTCAAGTTTGTTTTTAGATGCATATTAAGGTATAATCAGATTAAAATGGATTCCAGGAGATGAAGAAAAACTTCCTTCATAACAGACCGGGGGACTTATTGTTTATAAATAATGCCCTTTGTCTAAAGAATGCAGGAGCAACGTATCAAAGGTTAGTTACCAAATGTTCAAGACATTTTGGGAAAAACTATGGAGGTATATATAGATAATATGCTTGTTAAAACTCAGCATTCAGGAGATCATATATCGCATACTATCTGAAACTTTAAAATTTTTGTGAAATATAACATGAAGTTAAATCCTGAAAAATGTTGCATTTGGTGTGCACAAGGTAAATTTTTAGGTTTTTCTTTTTCTAACTGTGGTATTGACGGTGAATTCCTGCACGATTTAGGCCACTGAGGCAATCCCTGAAATTACTTACAAAGCAAGAAAAGAAGTTCAAAGATTAACAGGAAGGATGTGCAGCCTTGGAAGATTCATTTCTAAAATCAATCAGAGAAATGTTTTCAATTTCTTCTCAGCTCTTAAGATGCGGATCGTTTTTGATGGAACGAAGAGGTGTCAGCAAGCACTTCAAAAAATTTTTGAAAGTGTATTATTAAATCCACCATTACTTAGGCAAAACCAAAGGCTGGGGAAAGACTGCTCATTACTCTTTGCTGTTTCAAGAAGTAGTGGTAAGTTGCGGTTTGGTTACGAGAAGAAACAAGGTAAAAACAAATCCCCTATCTATTATTGTTAGCTAATATCTTTGCTGGATGCGGAAAACGCGTGTATCCTCAATTGGAAAAGCTTGCACTTGCATTAAATATGTGCATCTAGGAAGTTAAGGCCTTACTTCAGTGTCTTCCTATTACTGTAGTAACCGCCTATCCTTTACGTAATATATATTGCATAAGCATGAATTATCAAGGTAGGTTGGCTAAATGGGCAAATAGAGTTAAGTGAATACGAAATCACGTACCAACTAAAAGCTGCTATAAAATCACAAGTTGTTACTGATTATCGTGGCTGATTTTAAAGCCACGAACATGCCAATTAGAAAGCACAAAAAGAATTACACGTGCTCAATGTAGCTAATCCAGGAACTTTGGACTTTATTCGATTGAATTGTGTATCTAATGTAAAAAGGAGCAGGTCTAGGATTGTTTTGGTACCACCCTACGGGTTGAAACCATTGGTGCAGGCTTATTCAAATGTCATTCAAATAACTAACGAGGCCCAAGAATATGAGGCTGTGATTTGCAGGTTTAGACTTGGCACGAGAACTTGGCAATAAACTCAGGATTATATGCAAAGAGCGATTCGCAACTCGTGGTTAATCAAATGCTGGATACTTATACACCAGGGAAGCAAGGATGCAGCAATATTTTAAAAAGGTGCGGGAGCTAATTCAAGGCAATTTCAAACTTGGAAAGTTGCCAAATACCAAGGATGAAAATCTTGAAGCAGACGCTTTAGCTAATTCTGCATCTGCCGGCTGACATGGACAGCAATGCAAATACCTCAGTTATTCATTTAATTTCAATTCAGTTCTCGACCTTGACAAGAATGGAGGTTAAATTTTAAATAATTTAACTTGGGATTTGGAGGAAGAGATTGTACTTTTTGGCAGTATGGAAACCGTCCCTGGTGACAAGAAAAAAGCCCATGCACTTTGGCAAAAAAGGCTGCTCGCTACTGTTAAAATCAAGGCAATTTTATAATCGTAAAATGTTCGGTGGCCCCTTAGTAGATCCTCGGTCCTTCTCAAACAGAAACGTAATAGGGAGAAGATACATGAGCGGGCATGTGGAAATCCCGCTGGAGAAGATCATTTGGTAAGAACTTAATCAGGGCAGGTTAACTATTGGCAAAAATGAAGAAGAAGGCGAAAGTTTCGGCCAAATGTGACTAAATGTCAAAAGGTACGGTAACAACATCATAGGACCCTGCGGAGTTATTACATCGGTCACCGTACCCATGGCAATATTCATGAAGGTGGGGAAATGGATATCGTGGGTCCCTTACTGCAAGAAAAAAGGACAGGTAAAATTTTTTGCTCGCTTTACTGATTTATTTTACTAAATGGGTAGAGGCCAGGAAGCCTTTCATAACAGGTTACGAGAAAAAGAATGTCAAGGACTTTATTTGGTGAAATATCATATGCCGATTGGTGTACCAAAAAGAAATCGTATGTGAACAAATAGCCCTCAATTGATCGAGCTCAAGTCCAAAGAGTTTTGTTGAGAGTTGGGCAATTAAAAGATTACATTCTACAACCATAATCACCCAGTGGGGTTAATGGTCCAAGCGCAAGCAGAATCAACAAACAAAGTCAATAAATCAACATTTAAAGAAACGATTAGAGTCAAGGGTAATTGGCCTGAAGTGTTACCCGGAGTTTTATTGGCATATCGCACAACAACAAAAACGAGCATAGGAGAAACACCCTTCTCTTTGCGTTTAACGGAGCTTGAGGCATTGATGCCCGGTGTGAAATAGGAGAAACCAAGCACAAGATTCTCCACAAGCAACAAAGAGTTCTAATGACGAAGAGATAGCGGGTCAATTTGATCTACTGGAAGGCAGGAGAGAAGCTGCATAATTAAGAATGGCAGCACAAAAACAAGTCATAGAACGATATTACAACAGGAAAGCACGCCTCGGGTTCTTTAAAGTTGGGGACTTCGTACTTAAAAAGGTTTCCCAATCTACAAAGGCAGCCAACACGGGTAAATTGAGTCCAACTTGGGAAGGACCCTATAAAGTTCGTGATATTGCAGGCAAGGGAGCATATGAATTGGAGACAATGGATGGAAAAGTACTACCTTCGCATTGGAATGTTGTTCATTTGCAGAGATATTACTTCTAAGAAATACCCATGGTCAGGTATCACCATTTTTACATTTAATTTTTTGAATTGTTAAAATTTTACTAACGATTTTAGATGATAGGCAAAAAGCTAGCCCGTACTAAATGATGAGTCACGGCCCGTAAGGCACACGGAATAACCTAAACTTCCTGGCCTAGGGTTACAATTATTCTGATAGAAATTTAAACGGGTTAAGCAGTCTTCATCTATAATCGTACCTCCGAGTCCCGTATGTATTTCCTTTTCAGGAAAAGGACCAAATAAGAGAAACTATCAAGTGCTCGAGGCTTCATACTTCAACACTCAAACACTTGGGGGACTACATAATATACACAAGTATATATAAAGAAGGCAGAGAAGATTGAAGAAAAATCAAGCCTGAAAAAGTCAAGTGCAGAGTAATAAAAGTCACATGAAGTCATGAGCCAAGGCTAAAGAAAACCTTACTATAGTTAGGGTAAAAGCTATGTACTAAAGCAGGTTATAAAGAAAAACCTTGCATTTATTGTTCTAAAATGGGTTATAAAGAAAAACCTCGTGTTTATTATTTTTTCTTAAATCTGTTACAAGGAAAAACAGTTACGAGAAAGTTATAGATGTAATTCAAATACATGTAAGATGTTATTCAAAACTTGTCAAGGCTCAAAATAAAAACTTGTCAATGTTATTCCAAAGAAACATGTGTGTTCCTATTTCTTTTATCGTATGTTAACACCATTATGAAGTTGAGACGTCTTCTTCATTAAGTGTCGAAATATAAAAGGGCCCTCTTTTATGAAACTCATGTTATTTAGTCATGAGATTAACAGAAGCATTTTTAAAAAATAAAAATGCAGACTATTCTTTAAGTCCTTGAAAATAAAAGGCAAGAATAGAACAGACGGAAGTTTAATAAAAACTTCTTAATATTTAAAACTAAAGACTAAGTATAAACTTAGTCATCAAACTGTTTATACAAAATTCCCCATGACAAGACTTGGGGACTTGTACTTCCAAAATCAACCCTCACACTGATAACCAAGGGTTTGATTATAAAAAACTTTTTCAAAAGAATCCAAGAACTTTAAACACAGTTTTCCAAACAGGTACCTGCAAAAAGGGAATTTAAAGCAAATGTAAATCTTTTCACTAAGAAGAAAGAACTGAGTTAGGATCATCAGCGGGCTCAACTGAAACAGTATCTTTAACAGAAGCGGGTTGATCTTCAATCGTAGCAATTGATGCATCAACAGACGAAGTCTCAGCCTGACTTGCAACAAGAGGCACGGTTGGGCTTGAAGAAGGTGCGGCACCCGAGGCAATTTCAGCGTTCATGGGGACTTCAACTTCGGGAGCTTCAATCACAGGTGAAGGAAAGTCCTGCGGTTGCTGAGCTTGTTCTATGGTTTCATTGACCTTAGCTAATTCAGCCTCCAGGTCAAAACTTTCTTGCCCAACTTCAAGTAAGGTATCACGACGGGAATTCAGAAAAGCCCAACTCACCTCAATGTCAAATTTCTCTTCAAGGATCTCATAATCCTTTTCCCAAGCAGCGACCTCACTTTTGAGCTCCTCATTCTCAGCCAAGGCAGAATTACAAGAAGTTTGAAGGGTGGCATGAGAACTCTCCAAAGCATGCACCTTATCATCAGAGACTCGAAGATCCTCCTGTGCCTGAGTTAAATTCTGAACCAGCTCCCCGGCATAAATCTCTTTTTGATTCAAAAGATCCTTCAACGCCCTGATCTCTTCACTGGCCTTGGATAACTGATCAGAAAATGAAGACTCAAGGCGCTCCCTTTCCTTCTCTGCTTGACTCGATGAAGCCTTGATGATCCCCAACTCAGAAGTGAGTGCTCGAACCTGTTGTTCTAAGGTACTCTTGCTTTCTTGTAAATTTTCTATAGTAATCTGTGCACCATCAAATTGTTCCTTCCAATTGGCTGCCTCCAACTGAGAGTCACGTGCTACCTTCTCCAAAAGGGGAATTCTGTTCATCAGCTCTGTGCCAATGAGATTGGCCTACAAAAAAAAAAAAAGTAAAAATCCCAAAGTTGAAAGTTTTTACAAAATGGAGAAAGGTAGGAAAGAAAAATACCTTTAAAATGGCATGCACTATGTCATTCATAAGGGTTAGGTTGCTATGTCTTTCAAGCTTTGATTTTTCGATGGGGCCAATTAAAGGCTCGAGCCAAACATCTGCTTGCCCAGACTTTCTTAAAAGGCTGCTATCAGCTGGGACTTCAATAGTCACGCTCCTCATAGCAGCACTTCTACTTGATGAACCCACCTCTGTATGATGAACAATAGGTGGGGGAGTTGATAAAGAAGGAGCAGAGGAAGAAGTCAAAATAGTTGAAGAAGGCATGGAAACAGCTGGGGCAGGCAAGGAAGCAATATCAGGCACGGGGGTTGAAAAAGAAGATAAGGGCACTTCATCCAAAACATGCCCTAAGTCTCCACTGCCAAAACCACTAGAAAAAAGCTGGTCAATAGATTCTTGATTGTCATGAGGAGTATCATCATCATCATCGGGGATAATCACCGGAGCAACACCAGGTTCTGAAAGAGAAGGATGAGGCGAGGCGAAGCTTCACCATCGGAAGTAACACGTCTTCTAATACGTGGCCTCATCACCAGAGAACCTCCTTCATCCTCTTCAGAATCTTCTTTCTCAGTCACTTTTTTTTTTAAGAACCCAAGAATATGTCTTGGGCTGAAGAGGAACGAGTACTTAAAGTGTCACGAGAAGCTATGATCGCCTCTGCGGTGACTCCACGAATAGCAAATCCTGATAAAAAGAAGGGCAGAAGTTAGAACAAAGAAAATATTTATATACAAACAAGGTAAAAAAAAAACTCTTACCATGAGTTTTTACTTTCCAACCGTAACGGTTGGAAAGGTTTTTCCACGACCTACCCTTCATTGGAGCGGCCTTCAACAATTTTCCTACCCAACCACGGAAGTTGGGCACGGTCTCCACAACACCCATGGTTGCTGAGAAAAGAAAAATAAGCGACATTAGAAAAGTTGATAAAGCCTGAAAGAAATAGGCACGAGGAAGATTTAACACTTACGTGCAAAGTTCCACTTCTCAGGGAAGGGAACATTATTTTCACCCATCAAACCAGAAGTGGGGGCAGCAACAAACCGAGCATACCAGCCACGGTCTTTATCGTCCTCGGGGCTCACTAAAACTCTCTTGCTCCTGGCTGCTAGGGTAAACACGACGTTGCGGAAAAGCCTAGGGGAATAAAGATGAATGAGGTGGGAAAAAGTAAATTCAACATCCGCCAGGTTAGTGAGGTGCCTCAAGCAGGCGACAGCCCTCCAAACAAGTGGACCAATTGACCCAAGCTAACATTAAAAAAGCGACAAAAATCTAGGATAACCGGGTCAATGGCAGGTTTAAACCCCAGAGTGAAGGGATACGTATAAACAAAAGAAAATCCAGTAATGTAAGAGGTGATCCTCTGATTTGGATTAGGAATGATAATAGGGAAATCTTCACTCCAATGACAATCTCTACGAACTATGGGGATTAAAGGTTCAGTAATTTGAGAAGGATAAGTATCAACTCGATCTAAAGAGGCGACTTGAGTTCTGAGAGATTCCCTATCATGATAAAAAGATAGGTTCATTGGAACTATCTCTTCTACTAAAGGTTCGCGTAAGGGCTCAGAGGATTCTTTATTTCTGGAAGAAAACCTTTGAGAATGGGAACCTCTAGTTCTAGAAGAAGGGCCAGAACTAGAAGAAGGTGTGAGTGAACTACCACCACGAAAAGATCCTAAACTGCGGAGTCTACCACCACCTCCTCTTCTATGTCTAACGGGAGCATTGGGAAAGCTATCTAAAATAGGAGTTCTCCTAGGGTTAGGGTTTGGAGAAGCCATGACGAAGAAGATTGAAGTGAAGAAGAAGTGAATAAAAGATTTGAAGTATTAAAGTGTTCAATACGCTTTAAGTGGTAAAAGACAAGGATAGAAATTATATTTATACTAGTGAACAACCATCAGAAGGAAAGAATACAGTGATGGAAAGTCCATAATAATGATAACTGACACTTCGTGAACAGGAAAGCCGAAAAGAAAGCCTAAGAAAGTGCTGCACAATTGTAGGACCAATAAGAAGATGACATGTGTCCGGCGCATTAAATGGAAGTAATAAGTGAGGCGTCAACTCTGTCAGGGCATTAATGGTGACAAAAATTCTCCTTTAATGAAATTCACTTCCCATATATTCAAACTGATGAATAAATGGAAAGTGGGGGGACTATCTGTATTGGGAAAATTTTATTCATATTTATAAAGGTGACGTGTCCAGACACATGGATTGGTCAAAAGGTCAAAGAATCATGATTAGTCACGAGATAGGGGTTACAACAAATACGAGCAAAAAGAGATGAAGAGGCACGGGACATCGGTTAAGAAGTAATTCAACGCTCGTACCTATTCAAGACAATTTAAAACTCAAAGATCGTGAAGAATCAAAGGAATGAATCTGACAACAAAAAAGAGCCCAGATACAGCATTTAATGAGTACTAAATATTGGAAACGTTAGAGAATATGTACTTAATGTATATGATTGCATAACGTAACATTTAAGGTCATTAATTGCCCATAATAGCTTTATTATGACAAAGGTAAGGCTCGTATCCCCAAAATAGCTATAAAAGGGGAAGGAACAAACAATTGTAAGGACAACGAAACATTATTGGAATATACTTTGATTTACTTGCTTTTTGATCATATTATTCACAAATCTCTTTCTCTATATACTTTTCTGATTATCAGTAACCCGTATTCTTCTAAATTCTAGCTTTGACTAAAAATCTAATTTTTGGTTAAACAATTGCATGGAAGCTTCAAGGTGGAATTTGAAAAGATTAAAATGTTATTTATCTATTCCCTCCTTTTTATGTGTGCCTCCTTTTTATGTGTGCCTTTTCTCCTATTTTGTATTAATACAATTATTAATCAATATTACTTTTCTAATCATAATTCTTAATTAAAAACTACGTGCTCTGGCCTTTTTGCTATTGTAAAGCCTAAGTGCTAATTATTACTACTTCGACTTCTCATATTTCATTACAATGAGTATGCAATAAAAATAATCCTTCAAGTTTCCAACGACACATCGAAATTAGATTTTTGTGGTGGAGTTCTTAATTAGTACTACTCGAACTTTCCCATTCTAAAGCCCAAAAGTATCCACTGTTGCTATTCCAGCTTTTCATATTCCTTATTAATGCAATAAGAAAAGTGTTTTGAGTTTCCAAAAACAGGTAACAAAGTGGAGTAGTAATTTTTTGTGGTGGAATAAATTCCATAATATGGATGAAGACGTTTTAGTAATTTTTCAGTGAAAGAGTAGGTAACATTTTCTCTTGCTATTTAATTTTTATTCATTGTGATTTAGTTTATTTTTGAATTTTTAGAAAAAGAAGAAATTTAATTTAAAAGGAAATATTTTAAGTATATGTTATTTATCAAGAATTAATTACTTCTAAGATTGTATGTTAAAATATTTTATTGTCTAACATCAATGTGAACTGTTCTAATTCTAATGAAAAAATAATACTTACCATTTGTTATTTAATCAATTCAAAGAATTCAATTTTTGTATGCATATATACGAAACTTTCCATCTCTTCTGTTTTGACTAAATACACAAAAAAAAGTAGTCATTCTATAAATTTATTTAAGTTTTTCAAAATCGCGCGAAGCGCGGACAGAATCCCTAATATATAATAAATGAATAAGGGCAATAGCACAAAATTAACACTATAACAGTCGTTTAGTTTGACAACTACGAGAACAACAATAATAATAACTGATAATGGTTACTTTTAAACCTTGTTGCTCATGAGTTGATAGAAGTTTGATGATAAAATCAGTCGATCGATTTGTTCAAATTGTTATAATAATTTTTTTAAAGAAAAGAAATGAAATTATTCTATAACAGAAACCCCCATCCCCTGACCGTAAGTAAAAATATTCTTTACTGTATGACTTTTGCCTCGTCTTGCGCAGAGGATTATTAAGGATTATGCAAATTGTTAACTTTCTTCTTTAGCTTTATTTTTCTTTTTTCTTAATTCTGTTTTCTGTTGCAAATTAGATGAGTCTGATCAAACAACTATTACAATTTGCCTCAATTCTCAATAGTGGTTAACTGGTTATCACCTTATCCTTTGGCCTTTCCAATGAATTCCCTAATCTTTATCCTTATATAGTACTTAACTTAATCACTTAAAGAATGCAAGAGAATAGAATACGGGCCGTGCCGCATCCTCCCCAGAGGTAAATATAACAATACTATAAAGCTTAATGACTTAGGATAACTTGATGTAAAAATAGCACGGGCTAGCCAATTTTCGGACTGGTCATTGAAAAATAGCCAGCGTTTGCAAAATCATTGAAATATAGCTATTATTTGCTGTAACACGAAAAGTTCCAGCATAATATACTGGAGATCGATACACCTGTGTATAGACTTCTAGCATATTATGCTGCACCAGCATAATATACTGGAGTTCCAGCATAAGTATACTGGAACTCCAGTACATACTGGAGTTCCAGCATATACTGGAGTTCCAATATACTTATGCTAAAACTCCAGCATATTATACTGAAATATTTTCCAGATTTTGAAAAGTGTTTCTATTCAGTTTTATCTTTACATGAAAAGTGGTTAAATTTCAATTACTTTTAAAACTGTGGCTATTTTTGAATAACCACTTATAAATCTGGTTGTTTTTGAATTTCTCTCTGATGTAAGGTCACTAAACATAAGGAATGTGTTTATAAATCTACATTTAGCCGTTTGATTAGAATAGAAAATACTTTTGGCATGTCCAGAAATTTACATGTTTTGTACATGAAAAGGTTTTCCATACTGGAATAACAGTAAATTCTAGGCTGATCTTACCCAGCTGCCTAGGAAACATTTTTCAAGTATAGAGAAGAACAATACCAGCATCGAAAACAAGCCTGGTGCACAGGAAAAACAAAACGAAGCTGCTGCATTTAGATAGCATAAAAGTGACTTAATTAGAGAGTTAAGAGTATAATACAGAACAACTGCTACATGAGTGGAAAGAAAAAAAATCATAGCTGCACATATTTTGTTTACCCACTCAGTTGTGCACAGTTTCGTGTCCAACTCAAAAATTAGGGTGGGAAGCCAAAAGGAAATTAAAAAGTATATGACAGTGTTGGATGTAAAAACTTAGACCTCCTGAATCTGCAGACCTAAGACTCCTTGACAGGCATTGGTTAATAAAACAGAAATACCGTGCAGAACAACAGAACTTCTGGCTGGTCAGGAGGATTTGCTAACAGAGGAAACTGTACCGAATGCTATGAACACACTCTGACCCTTTGTGATTCTCTCTCTTCTAATTCAACCCCTGATGTCATGCCATCCCTCTCTGCTAAACATCTTTTATATGGTACAAATCCCTTACTGTTGTTCCATTTGTCGCTCTTGGTTGTATATTTTGACTCAACAGTCTCAGAACTCCTGTTTCCATCGTCAACTTCACTAGCTGAGCCAGTGCTTGAACCGGTTGATGATCCCTCTCTTTGAGCTTCTTCATTTTTCGGTCGCTGACAAGGAGTAGCAGTCTCTGCAGCTGTTTGGCTGCACGATGAGATATACCGATATACAAGATCTTGGTACCAAGACCACCAAGGAAGTGTAGTAGGGAAGGCAGCAACACCCTCTGGATTGTTTTCAAGCATATCTTGCGATAACCAACAAGCTGATGGAATCATATTGCCAGGGACCACAGGAAGAATAAACTGTGAATTTGCTTGGAATCCATGAATCACATTGCCATAGTTGGCCCCGATTTCGTCTTCTGTGGTTTTAGATGGCAATGAGTTGCAGCTACCTGCTGGAGATTGCAAAGCAAGTTTGGTGGCATCTGGTACAAGAACCATCTGCCCGAACAGCTTGATATTTGCCAAAGGTGCCTCAACAGCTACCTTTTCGCCAGGACATGAAGTCTCCCTAGGAACGAAATCACATTCCTGCAAAGGCATATAGTACAGATAACGGGTAACTGTACATTCAAAATATCATTGCAAGACAGATTTATCAACAAACTTTAAGAGGAATTATACCATGCCAGAATTGAAAATTGAGCTGGAACTAGCAGCCACTGGTTTTGATGCAACAGGAATTTCCTTTACTATATTGGACTTTGACGTCATACTTTCATCATCATTCTGTCCAGAAATTATATTTGCAGTGTGTGCATCCGTAGTACAAGAGCGTGGCGAAAAGCGAGAGCTTTGCTGCTCAGCGACTGGATATTCAGAAACGTCTGAACCAATTTCTGACAATACTGAATCTGGAGAACAACTACCTCTTCTCGATGCATTTGGAGAAGGAGACCTTTCAGGCTGAGCTGAAACTGACTTGTTAGTTACAGGGGAATCGGCCATCTTACGAGGGTATGGATGGAGAGGTTTCTTCTTTGGCCGAGGAGGAGGTATATCAATTGCATTTAGGGATTCATCACCATCAGTACCTGAATCCCGAGCAACCTAAAATGGAGATTAAAACTTCAATGACTGTAGCTGTTGATAACCCGCGCAGAGACAGGATCGTGAATCAATGAGCAAACTTCGTAATAATTCATCGAAATCTAGGGGCACCAACCTTGGCAAAAAATTTCTGTGCATGACTACGAATCTGAATTGCAGTCTTGGTGCCAACATGTTCTGCAAGATTAAAGAGATATGTTAGAAACTAATATCTAGATTGAACCACATAAACGGGAAAAAAGAGAAGACTCGGAAGAAGGATAAACCTTTTACCAGCAATGAACAACCTTATACCACACTCACCTTCTATTTGGCGCCAAGCACGGCCATACAGCTTTAAGGCTTCAACAAATCTCTGGTGTTCTTCCTCTGTCCATTTCTCTCTTTGTTTGGTAATGGTATAAGGCTTCCTAACCTGTTGCATATAGGAAAATAAGAATCAAATTAAGCGCAGATCAAGCCTATGTCAAATGAAATAAAGGGGAAAAAAAACTTGGAATACATTCATAGGAGGGATAATGACCTTTAGTGTAATTTCATTGGCAAGACATGTTAAGGCCTTTCCCTGAGTAGCCACAGTTTCCAACTTTGAGCTAATCATAGATGAGCCACCACGCCGAGCCCCCTCATCTTGATTCTATGGTATTTCAAAGAAAGCATACTTCATAAGAATTGAATCTTCCAAGTAATTTCAATTAAAAAGAAATAAAAAGCCACAAAGGAAACCCTTCCACACCCACCCAACCTGCGCTCCACCCCTTTTTGCAGCAGACAGACTTCTAGATGAAGTTGCTCTCATAGAATATGATTCCAACTAGCATCCACTATGCGTCAGGGGTGGATGTAGAGTAGCAGAGTCGGGTTCATCTGAACCCGGTACTGTCGACGTGAAGCTTAAATTTATGCATAGAAGTTCACAAAATTTTGCCACAAATGGTAGTTATGAACCCATAAGTTTACAGATACAACGGGTTCAATGCTAAGAACCATAAAAGGTTGAATCAATAGAGTTTAAATCCCGGATCCGCCTCTGGCTATGGTGCTAACAATCTACATTTTCACCCCCATTTCTATCAGCCATACGAATTTGCACAACTATGGATCTAACTTAATCTCCTACATATAGTTAATATTCTTTGAACACCAGCCAAAGAGATGAAAGATTAACTACTACTACCAGGCCTCAATTCTAAACTAGCTAGGTTAGAAAGCATCATATGACCCAACGATAAAAACCGTATAATGGCAGCAATTTACAACCCATCATCAAACAACATAATACAGCCTTTATCAGCATTAACTCAATTACATATCCAACGTCAATGTAGAGCCATTTACAGCCAGATCAAAACCCAAGAACAGAAATCCGGACATCACATTAAATATGTGAATAATGAAAGTATTGTGTCCTCTTTCTGAGTAAAGAAAGTTTAATTTATAGTGCAACATTTAAATTGTCTAGACTCCCTACAAATTAAGCAGTTTTCTAGGATAATTGTCCAATCTACAACTTTCCCTGGCCAGAAAATTGGCCTTTTTGGCATGCTAATGGAATCATTACTGTAATAATCAACTTTCCAATGCCATCTAACTTTAACTTACAGTTCTAGAAACATAATAAGCGCCACTTAAAGCAATAGTCAACCAAAAGAAGCATCCACTTAGTAGTAAAAGAACATCATTTACTCATAATAACAAGTTTAGCTTCACATACCGTATCAGATAAACACTTAAATCTAACAAATAAGAAAGGAAATAATTAAAACTCCATTTACTTTATATATACAAAAAACAAAGCCCATATAGTAAGAGAACATCAAAATTAAGAAATACTCATATTCTAAAAATGAATATTAAGAATAAAGAGAAATAATTAATACATACCAGTGCCTCAGCAACCATAGCTGCAAGAATCTCAAAAAATCAAAGCTAGATTGGTCAAAAAAGAAGAAAAAGGTGGGTGTTTTAGCTTCACTTCTCTTGTTACCAAAAAAAAAACTTTGAGAAGTGAAAAAAGCCAAAAGAAAATATACAGAGAAGAAGATCTCAGAATAGAAAAAAATGGTGAAATATACACAGTAGTGTAAACAGGGAAGAATATAAACTGAATGAAGGGAAAATATAAGAACAGAAACAGAGAATGAAAGGGCAGAAATCTATAGGGTGGTGGGGTTTTTGGAGGGGGGGGATACCACGTAGGATAGGATTTTAGATTTTTTAATAAATAAAAATAGGTAGAATCGAAAACTCGAGAAGGTTGTAGAGTTGGAAGGAAGGATCTTGACATCTTGTGGCTGAGAATGGAAGCTTAAGACATGACACGTGTCGATATCAGGCTGTATCCCAATCTTTTTCTGAAGCTACTGCTTATTTGGGCTGGGCCCATTTATGGGACCAACCATATCTCTATCTCTCTCATGAGCAAATGACACCAACAAAGTCCAAACTGTGATTGATATATGTGGAAGATATTGAACCAACCAATCATACACCTACAATAGGGAAAGAGCATACATATTTTAATAAAATATATCTAAAAGATATTATCTTATATCCATCACTTATATTTTTTGGGTAAACGTTCTTTCATTAATTTTCACCGAATGACTTTTGTGGTTCTGATTCCTCCTCTCCCTTTTTGGGTGGCTGTTTTTGATTCTCGAAGAATTAACCCATAATTCATGTATACTATAACACACACATTATATAACAATTGTTTGATTCTTTGATTTTGGGCTGCGGTGATGTTTAAAATATATTCATAATTTATAATATATTTAAGGATTAGCCAATTCGCTTAAATTTTAGAAAACAACGTCCTGAAGTTTAAATTTCAGTGTTCAAACTTTATTATATCATGTCCTAAAGTTCGAAAATTATGTCGAGAAATTCGAATCTTATGTCTTGAATTTTAAATTAGCTGTTCTGAGATTCGGACACTTAGTCCAAAATTTTAAATAAATAGTTCAGAAATTCAGGACACTTAGTCATGAATTTCAAATTAGCAGCTTAATAATTAAGACACTAAGTCCTGGAGTTCAAATTAGCAGCTCAAAAATTCAGGATACTTAGTTCTGGAGTTTGGGGGAATTGACTCATCTTTAAATGCATTATAAATTATGGATATATTTTAAATAACAAGCTTAAGTGTTATTGGTGCATGATAAGTGCGAATTTTAACCACTTATTCGCACCTTCTTGCTTTAGTTTTAGTCTGAAAGTGTCGATTTCTGTTTCCAAAACTAATGAAATTGTGCAAATTGCAAGAATGTCGGAGAATTGGACTTTAATGAAGAAATCTAACTCAAAAAGGAGTGTTTCGGCTCATAAGGCAAGAAGGAGCGCATCAGGCCAAAAGTGCGGTTCGCATAAGTAATTCAGCGGCCGTAGAAGAAAGCGCGGACCACAAAATTATCTCTGTAGCCGCAGATCTGGTGTTGAAGCTCAGATGATGATTGAAGCAAAATGCGGACCGCACACAATTTGTGCGGCCGCAAAACATGGTCGCACTGACAAGTATTCAAAAAGTTCAGAGAGTGTGCAAAATGACCAAGTATGAAGCCTTTCCAAAAGTGCGGTTGTAGTAGCTGAAGTGCAGCCACAGACCAAATTATGCGGCTGCAGAATTCCTCAACCTGCAGAACCAAGGAAAGTGCGGACAGCACGTGGAATTGTACGGCCACAGAACCTCCCGAAAGGCACCCCTTCTCAACCATCCGCTGGGCCTTTAGAAATGAAATAACTCTGCTAGGAGCATAATTTAAGGTACCTCTCCACTCTAACCATGGTAATCCTAGCATAGCCAATGTCACGGTCTTGGCGTGACATTCAAAAATAACATAATGGGGCGACAACCAGTCCATGCCCAAAATAATATCAAAGTCTACCATACTGAGCAATAATAAATCGGCTTTGGTAAACACGATCGATACACACGGTCAACAACAATAGAATCCCCCACAGGTGTAGACACAAAAACAGGGGAACTCAAAGAATCCCGAAGTACGCCCAAATATAGAGCAAAATAACATGACACATAGGAATAAGTGGAGCCTGGATCAAATAAGACTGATGCATCTCTATGATAGATCGGAACAATACCTGTGATGACAGAGTCGGATGCAACCGCCTCCGTTCTAGCAAGAAGAGCATAATATCTGGCTTGGCCTCCCCCTCTAGGGAGACCTCTACCTGCTCGACCCCCACCTCTAGCTGGCTGTGCAGGTGGGGTGGTAACTGGTGCGGCAACCATGGATTGAGAAACTTGAGGACCCGGTAGAATATGCGAAGCCTAGGTAGTCGGTGAAGGTGCACCCTTCCCGAGTCTGGGGCAATCCCTCACCACGTGACGAGTGTTACCACACTCAAAACAAGCTCTCGAAGGACGTGGCTGCTATGACTGGCTCGGGCCTGATCGGCTAGACTGACCACTAAAAACACCCCGTGTAGGAGGTGTGCTAGACCCTGGCGGTGCATATAGGGAGCCTGGGGCATAGGAGTAGTCGGAGCACCGCTGGTAGTTGGAAGTGCTGAATAAACAAGGCAATTCACATAGCCCCTACCATGACGAGCTGCAGTTGGGGCACGAGTACCACTATAAGTGCCAGACTCAGATACCTCTTGGCCTCTTTCTCCCGAATCAGCATACCTTCCAACCTCCTAGCAATCCCCACTACTTGCTGGTATGCAATGTCCATCTCCAACTCTTGGGCCATACTAAATCTGATGCTGGGGTTGAGCCCCTTGATAAATCGACGGACCCGCTCTCTAACAGTAGCAACCAAGGCTGGTATATGCCTAGCAAAATCACTGAACCGAACCACATACTCTGACACGGTCATAGAACCCTAGCGCAACTGCTCAAACTCTGCGCGCCATGCATCTCTGAGACTCTGTGGAACATACTCCCTCAAGAACATATCCGAGAACTGAGTCCAAATCAGTGAATCTGCTTCTGCCGGACTACCCAACTCATAAGCACGCCACCACTGATAGGCCACTCCTCTAAGCTGGAAAGCAGTGAAAGAAACCCCACTAGACTCTGCTACACCCATAGTACGGAGGATACGGTGGAACTTCTCAAGAAAAACCTGGGCATCCTTTAACGCTAAGCCACTAAAAGTAGGAGGGTGGTACTTCTTGTACCTCTCGAGCCTGTGCTGATCCCCCTCAGAAATTGCTACCCTAACCTCGAGCTGAACTGGAGCTACCAGCTGCATCGGTATGACCTCTGGAACCTGGTCGACCTAGACCCGCTGCTCTGGGGTATGGGCGGCGCAAGTGGGATTAACCCTGCCTGAGCTAAAGTGCTGAACATACTCAGAAACCGGGCGAGAGTCTCTTGAAGGGCTGGTGCAGTAACAGGCATCTCAGGTGCCTGCCCTCCAACTGGAGCTACTAGTGGCTCCTCTATAGAAGCTTGTGCGAGTGCTCTGGCTGCACCACGAGGACGTGTTGGCCTCTACCCCGGCCCCAGCCTCTCGCGGCTCTAGCAGGGGGCGCGGGTGTCTGGTCATCTGATCCGGTTGTACATGTCCTCACCATCTTGAGAGAATAGAAAGATTGCACGACAAGGAATCAAAGAAGTGAAACTTTTTCCTAACAGTTCCATAGCCTACCGAAGATAAGTACTGACGTCTCCGTACCGATCCGCGAGACTCTACTAAACCTGCTTGTGACTTATAACACCTATGAACCTAGAGCTCTGATACCAACTTATCACGATCCTAATTTTCCTCCGTAGGATGTGGTGATGGAACCCAGTCTCTAAGACTAGGTAAGCTCAACCATTATGCGGAATAACAGAATATAAAACTGGAACTCAAATCTCAACATATAACATAAATCAATCTGTGATTCAAAATAGTTACAACTCCCAAAACCCGATAGAATAAGTCACAAGCTTCTAAGGGAAATACTAAGTGTCTCTATACATCAGAGTTTAAGGGGAGCTCCTGAGGTACCGCCTCTTAGTCCCAAAAGTAAATATGCAACAAGGGAGCTCCCGAGGTACCGCCTCGTAGTTCGAAAAATAAATATGCAACAGGGGAGCTCCCCAGGTACTGCCTCGTAGTCCCAAAAGTAAATACCCAACTCGTAACCTATGGAACAATGAATTTACAGCAAGGAATCCTATAGTTAAAGACTGAATACAAATAAAGGAAACATGAATTTAACTAAGCATGTTGCACAGATTGCAAGTGAGGATTAAAACACGTAGACATGTGATATTAGGCTAAACATGATAACTACACATGCTAAGGTAACTCAATTAAGGAATTAAAAGAAGACTATTCAGCAAGAACTGGATTTTTCAACATATAACCCGAGTACGCACTCGTCACCTCGCGCATACGGCTTCCACATATTTCAAATACTATAACAGTACCAAAACCTAAGGGGAATTTTCCCCACACAAGGTTAGATAAGTCACTCAAATCAAGCTCAATCAGTCAATAAGAATGTCTTTCCCTCGATTTTCCGACTCCGAATGACCCAAATCTAACCAAAAGCAATTACATACTATAAGAAACTAATCTAAATATTAAAATCATGACATAAACAAGAAATTAAAAAATCGCCCCAAAAAGTCGACCTGTACCCACGTCTTGGAATCGGGTAAAAGTCACAACATACGAACACATATTCGATAACGAGTTCACCCATGCCAAAATTACTCAAATTCGACCTCAAATCGCCTTTCAATTCTCAAAAATTCGGACTAAGAACTTTCACCATTTCCCCCCAAATTTCACACCCCAAATCCTTAATTAAATAAAAAATTAATGATAGATTAGTGGATATTAATCAAAAATGAGTGTAGAATCCTTACCCAAATGTTTCCTCTAAAAATCTCTCAAATTTTCGCCTCAATCCGAGCTCTCTAAGTCCCAAAATGAAAATGAGATCAAACCCTCGATTTAGCCCTTTTTCTGCCCAGAGATTACGCACCTGTGAACCCACAGTCACATCTACGGCTCCACTCCTACAGAATTTCCATCGCAGGTGCGGTTCTCACTTGGTCCAGACATGCCCGCTTCTGCGGACCTGTCACGACCCGGATTTCCCACCCTCAGGAGTCGTAATAGCGCCTACTAGTGAGAGCTAGGCAAGCCAACCAACTGAATTATTTGACTTGTTTCCATTTTTAAATTCGTTAACAACTTAGAACAACTAATTAATAAACTACATAATTTAACAAGCTGAAGAATAAAATTCAAGCTAATAGTACTACTAACACCATCCCATAACAAAACCACCCAAGATTTGGTGTCACAACTTCACAGACTGTCTAAGAGTACTACAAATAAAGGTCTAAAAGAAATAACAAAATACTGTCTCTGGAACTACATAAGAGAAGCAGGAAGGTAGGTAGAGGGAGACGCCAAGGCTTGCGGACGCCTACAGGACTACCTCGGGTCGCCTGATAAGCAAGAAGTTGAAAACCTCACTGCGGTCCAAAATCTGCAGCACCGGGATCTACACAAAAGAGTGCAGAGTGTAGTATCAGCACAACCGACCCCATGTGCTGTAAGTGCCTAGCCTAACCTCGGCGAAGTAGTGACGAGACTAGGACCAGACTATCAAATAAATCTGTGCAGATAATTAATGTACAGCGGAAAAATAAAAGCAGAAATATACATATGGTCAAAGATGGGAGGGGGAAACATGTTGCGGGGAAATACCAAATAGCAACAGGAAGACAACAGTTAAATATATGGAACATCACAATTCATTTATCAACAAGAATCAGAAATCAAACAAGTGCACGGCATCACCCTTCGTGCTTTTACTCTCGTCCTCACCCTAAAAATCAATATAAACTGCACGGCATCACCCATCGTGCTTTTACTCTCATCCTCACCATAATATCAATATAATCTGCACGGCATTACCCTTCGTGCTTTTACTCTCATCCTCACCATAAAAATCAATATAATTGGCACAGAATGGTACATCGTACGGCACGGCATCACCCTTCGTGCTTAACACTCTTCCTCACGAAATAATAATACACGGCATCACCCTTCGTGCTTTAACACTCTCTCACCAAAACAATGCACAGCATCACCCTTCGTGCTTTACACTCTTCCTCACCCAAACAACAAACACAAACAATAAGGGCAAGGAATAAATGAATCATAAGAAAATCCCGGCAAGGGAACAATATCAAAAGCCACAACGTCCCGGCAAGGAATCGATACCATGATCCTCTTCTCATTTTCACATTTACCTTACAACTTGGTTCACAATTTGAGCCAATGCTCTATAAGGTCCAATTGCCAATTATACTTTTACATATCACTTTGCAACTCGAGCCAACGCTCTTCAATATACAAATACCAATATTCTTTCCACAAACCTTGCTCAATAATAGCAATCACCACATTAAACATGAACAATACAAACGGAGTCACATTAATCACAATATATGACTCACGGGCATGCTTGACACCAACGTATAGATACTCGTCACTATGCTTATACGCCGTACTCAACAAATAACACATAGCATATAAGACCAAGCTCCTTTTCCCTCAAGCTAAGGTTAGACCAAACACTTACCTCGCTAACAGAGAGTTTCTCCAACCTTGCAACGTCAAGAACACCAACCAAACGATCTCAATCTATGCAAATATTAATTAACGATGTCAAATATGCTAGTTGGAATTATCTCACACTTCTCGTACAAAATTCAATAATTGGCTCACTATATATTCAACTAATCCTTTAATCACTCACATATGTAAAACTCATTAATTTAGAAAGGTCCATAAGTATACTAGACCTTACGTTTTGTTAACAAACCCGTAGCTCTACGTAACTTAAAAACATTCAAGTCTATCTATATGAATATGTAATGTAACTAATCTAACAATAAGGGTGGATTTCTAACACAATTCCATGTGCAAATCAGTTAATTCCAAAATACAATCTAAAAGAGCTTTTTCATAGTAGTAAGATTTTTTTTCCTTTTTATTATTAGTAAGTAAATTCTATTTATACTCCCAAAGCCTCACAAGAATAAAATATTACTAAAATTACTTTGTTCCAACTCTTGTCTTCGTTGTAAATGAATTCAGAGAAATAACTTTTTCTTTTATTATAATTACTTTGTTATCAGAAAAGGAGCTCCAATAAAATAAATAAAAACTTATACCTGCTTTGCTATTGAAAGGTACAATACTATACATTGTTTGTTAAAGGCATAACGTGATAGATGAAACATCAACAAAAGAGAAAAAAAATAAAAAAAAAATGCTGACTCTTTACATGCATAACTGAAGCATCTTCACTTAATTTTTTCTCCTTAGTTTAATCCAAAATATAGTTATGGGATGAATTTAAGAAATACCTGGTCAACTCCACCAAAGACCCTCTATAGCCTTTTCTTCCTACTTGCGTGTGTCGGCGACTACTTGAAGCACTTTTCTCTCTTCTTTAGGTATTTGCGTATCTATTAGAACTAAAAGAAAAATTTTACTTATTTACTCTACTTCAAACCTAGCAGCAACGTAAAATGGGCTTGGCCCAAATCTTTCGTGCCTATTATTCCAAAGCTATTATATTGCTCCCTAGCCTAAGTAATTATAAATTATCCCTACTAACTATTTAATTAGTACGCTATCTCACATATTATATTAAACCTGTACCGGGCTCCAAAACCAAGATACGGGCCCGATACCATCAAATTTCAAACATATTTTATTTTCAAAAACTCATGTATTTTTCAGAAAATAATTTTCTTTAAAAATTCATTTCTCGGGCTAGGGACCTCGGAATTTGATTCCGGACATACGCCCAAGTCCCATATTTTCTTACGGACCTCCCGGAATCATCGGAACACGGATCCGGGTCCGTTTGCTCAAAATGTTGACCGAAGTCAACTTAAATTTATTTTAAAGGCAAAATTCATTATTTTCACAGATTTTCATATAATGGCTTTCCAGCTACGCCCCCGGACTGCGCACACAAATGGAGGTGAGATAAAAGGAGGGTTTTAGGCCTCAGAATGCTGAATTTATTTCTAAAACAAGTGATGACTTTTTGGGTCATCACATCCTCCACCTCTAAAACAACCGTTCGTCCTCGAACGGACATGAAAAGGAAGTACCTGAGTCGGGAAAAAGATGGGGATAACGGCTACGCATATCAGACTCGGACTCCCAGGTCGATGCCTCAGCAGGCTGACCTCTCCACTGAACACGAACTGAAGGAAAACTCTTTGATCTCAAATGTCGAACCTGCCGGTCTAGAATGGCTACCGGCTCCTCCTCGTAGGACAAGTCCTTGTCCAACTGGACATTGCTGAAGTCTAACACGTGGGATGGATCGCCGTGATACTTCCAAAGCATAGACACGTGAAACACTAGGTGCACGGCTGATAAGCTCGGCGACAATGCAAGTCTGTAAGCCACCTCCCCCACTCGATCAAGAATCTCAAACGGACCAATGAACCTAGGGCTAAGCTTGCCCTTCTTTCCAAATCTCATCACGCCCTTCATAGGCGACACCCGAAGCAATACCCGCTCACCGACCATGAATGCCAAATCATGAACCTTATGGTCAGCATAACTCTTCTTCCTGGACTGAGCTGTACGAAGCCTATCCTGAATGATCCTGACCTTGTCCAAGGCATCCTATACTAGATCCGTACCCAACAACCGATCCTCTCCCGGCTCAAACCATCCAACCGGCGACTGATACCGCCTACCATTTAAATCCTCATAAGGAGCCATCTGAATACTCGACTGGTAGCTGTTGTTGTAGGCAAACTCTGCTAAAGGCAAGAACTGATCCCACGAGCCTCCAAAGTCAATAACACAAGCTCGGAGCATATCCTCCAAAATTTGAATAGTCCGCTCGGACTGCCCGTCCGTCTGAGGATGAAACGATGTGCTCAACTCAACCCGTGTGCCCAACTCTCGCTGAACTGTTCTCCAGAAATGTGAGGTAAACTGTGTGCCTCGGTACGAGATGATAGACACGGGCACACCATGAAGACGAACAATCTCCCAGTTATAGGTCTCAGCTAACTTCTCGGAAGAATAGGAGACTGCCACGGGAATCAAATGTGCTGACTTGGTCAGACTATCAACAATAACCCATAGCGCATCGAACTTCTTCTGAGTCCGTGGGAGCCCAACAACGAAGTCCATAGTAATTCGCTCCCACTTCCACTCAAGAATCTCGATCTTCTGGAACAGACCACCAGGTCTCTGATGTTCGTACTTAACCTGCTGACAATTCAAACATCGAGCCACGTACGCAACAATGTCCTTCTTTATTCTCCTCCACCAATAATGTTGTCGCAAGTCCTGATACATCTTGGCGGCACCCGGATGAATAGAGTACCGGGAACTATGGGCCTCCTCTAGAATCAACTCTCGAAGTCCATTCACATTAGGCACACAAATACGACCCTGCATCCTCAAAACTCCATCATCTCCTAGTGTAACCTGCTTGGCTCAATATACGGCTGGGCTCAAGCTAATATACGGCTGGGCTCAAAAACATCCAACATCACAAACTGATTGGCCAAAGCCTGGACATCCAAAGCAAGCGTCTCTCACCGACCGGAATATACGCAAGACTGCCCATACTGGCTGACTTCCTACTCAAAGCATCGGCCACCACATTGGCCTTTCCCGGATGATATAAGATGGTGACATCATAGTCTTTTAACAACTCCAACCACCTTCTCTGCCTCAAATTTAGCTCCTTCTGCTTGAACAAATACTGCAAATCACGCCATACAGATAGTGCCTCCAAATCTTCAGCGCATGAACAATGGCTGCTAACTCCAAATCATGGACTGGATAATTCTTTTCATGAATCTTCAACTGGCGTGAAGCATAAGCAATGACCTTGCCATTCTGCATCAACACCGCACCAAGCCCAACACGAGATGCATCACAATAAACTGTATATGGGCCCAAACCTGTGGGCAAAGCCAACACGGGTGCCGTAGTCAAAGCTGTCTTGAGCTTCTGGAAGCTCGCCTCGCACTCATCCGACCACCTAAACTGGGCACCTTTCTGGGTCAACCTGGTCATCGGGGCTGCAATAGATGAAAACCCCTCTACGAACCGACGATAATAGCCTGCCAAACCCAAGAAACTCCGGATCTCTATAGCTGATGTGGGTCGAGGCCAATTCTTGACTACATCTATCTTCTTTGGATCTACCTGAATACCCTCTGTTGAAACCACATGGCCCAAGAAAGCAACTGAACTCAACCACAACTCACTTCGAAAATTTAGCATACAGCTGACTATCTCTCAGAGTCTGAAGAACCACTTTCAAATGCCGATCATGCTCCTCCGGATTGCGGGAATAAATCAAAATGTCATCAATGAAGACTATCACGGACGAATCCAAGTAAGGCCTGAACACTCGGTTCATCAAATCCATGAAAGCTGTTGGGGCATTCGTCAATCCGAATGACATCACCAAGAACTCATAATGCCCGTACCGAGTGCGGAAAGCTGTCATAGGGACATCGGATGCCCTAATCTTCAACTGATGGTAGCCAGATCTCAAGTCGATCTTAGAAAACACCTGGGCACCCTGAAGTTGGTCGAACAAATCCTCAATCCTCGGCAATGGGTACTTATTCTTGATTGTGACCTTGTTCAATTGTCGGTAATCTATACACATTCTCATCGATTCGTCCTTCTTCTTGACAAACAACACCGGCGCACCCCATGGCGAGATACTGGGCCTAATGAAGCCCTTATCAAGCAAGTCTTGCAACTGCTCCTTCAACTCTTTCAACTCCGGCGGGGCCATACGATATGGCGGAATAGAAATGGGCTGAGTGCCCGGAGCCAGGTCAATGCAAAAATCAACATCCCTATCGGGTGGCATACCCGGTAGGTCTGAAGGAAATACCTCAGGAAACTCACGAACTACAGACACAGAATCAATAGAGGGAACCTCGGCACTGGAATCACGAACGTATGCCAAATAGGCCAAACACCCCTTCTCGACCATTCGCCGAGCCTTCATATATGAGATAACACTTCGGGTAGAATGACCAGGAGTCCCTCTCCACTCTAAACGAGGTAAACCCGGTAAGGCTAAGGTCACAGTCTTGGAATGACAATCCAAGATGGCGTGGTAAGGTGACAACCAGTCCATCCCCAATATGATATCAAAATCGGCCATGTCCAGCAGTAATAAGTCTACTCGGGTCTCAAGACCCTCAATCACAACCACGCAAGAACGATGAACACGATCTACCACAATAGAATCACCCACTGGGGTGGACACATAAACAGGAGCACTCAGAGAATCACTGGTCATGACAAGATACGGCGCAAAATAAGACGACTTATAAGAGTAGGTAGACCCTGGATCAAATAGTACTGAAGCACCTCTACTGCAAACCAGAACCGTACCTGTGATGACTGCATCAGAAGCCTCAGCCTCCGGCCTGGCTGGAAAAGCATAGAATCGGGGCTGGGCCCCACCACCCTGGACTACATCTCTAGGACGGCCTGCTGCTGGCTGGCCTCCACCTCTAGAACCTCTACCTCCACCTCTAGGACCTCTACCCCCACCTCTGGATGGTTGTGCGGGCTGTGGAACACTCGATACCGGAACCATGGCATGGGAACCCGGATGCTGGGAGCTACCCGGTGCTCGAGGACAAAATCTAGCAATGTGACCCGTATCACCACAAGTATAACAAGCCTTCGGCTGCTGAGACTGTGGACCCTGACGAACTGAATGGCCACCCCAAAAACTCTAGAGCGGCGTTGCACTGATAGGAGCTGGTGGTGCACTGTAGGACTGCTGATCAGAATACTGTATGTGAGAACCACGACCACTTGAAGCACCGTGAGAAACCTGAAGTGCCGACTGAAAAGGCCTAGGAGGATGGCCTCTACCATACGAATCCCTGCCTCCAGACGAAGCACCACTGAAACTGCCTGAATGAAGAGGCCTCTTGTCAGACCCCTGACCACCTCCTTATGACAAAACCATCTCAGCTCTCCTGGCCACATTGGCTGCCTCCTGGAAAGAAATCTCACTCCCCGTCTCCTTAGCCATCTGAAGTCGAATAGGATTGATAAGTCCCTCAATGAACCTCCTCACTCTCTCTCTCTCTCTCAGTGGGAAGTATAAGTAGAGCATGACGGGCCAACTCGATAAACCTGGTCTCGTACTGAGTAACTGTCATGGAACCCTGCTGGAGGCGCTCAAACTGCATTCGATAGATCTCTCTCTGAGTAACGGGAAGAAACTTCTCCAAGAATAGATGAGTAAACTGCTCCCAAGTCAAAGCTAGTGATCCAGCTGGTCTAGTCAAACAGTAATCTCTCCACCAAGTCTTGGCGGATCCAGATAAGCGAAAAGTAGCAAAATCGACCCCATTGGTCTCCACTATCCCCATGTTCCTGAGAATCTCGTGACAGCTGTCTAGATAATCCTGGGTATCCTCAGAAGATGCACCGCTGAAAGTAGCAGTGAAGAGCTTGGTAAACCTATCCAACCTCTATAAGGCATCGGCAGTCATAGCTGCTCCGTCACTGGTCTAGGCTACCACACCCGGCTGAACTGCTCCAACTGGCTGAGCTGCTAGAGTCTGAAACTAGGGAGTCACCTGCTCTGGAGTGTGAGTAGCAGGAGTCTGGGCCCCTCCTCCAGCCTGAGAGACAGCTGGGGCTACAAGAAGCAAGCCTGCCTGGGTGACACTCTCCATGAGGCCCACTAGACGGACCAGAGCATCCTGAAGTACTGGGGTAGCAATGAACCCCTCTAGGACCTAAGCTGGGCCCACCAGAGCTGTCTGGGCTGGAACCTCCTCGTCAAACTCAACCTGAGGCTCCGCCACTGGTGCTACTGCTCCGGGTTGAGCTCTGCCCCTACCTCGGCCCCTAGCACGGCCTCGGCCTCGCCCTCTGCCCCTCGTGGGAGCTACTGTTGGGGGCTCGGGCTGCTGATCAGCGGATGAGGAAGCACGTGTTCTCAGCATCTGCAAAAGAACATAGTAGAAATTCAATTAGCATTGAGAAACCAAACCGCACGACAGGAAAGAATAGATGTTAAGTTTTTCCTAAATTTGTAGCCTCTAGGGGATAAATACAAACGTCTCTGTACTGATCCCTCAGACTCTACTAAGTTTGTCTGTGAATTGTGAGACCTATGTAACCTAGAGCTCTGATACCAACTTGTCACGACCAGGATTTCCCACCTTCGGGAGTCGTGATGGCGCCTACTAGTGAGAGCTAGGCAAGCCAACCAACTGAATTATTTGACTTGTTTCTATTTTTAAATTCGCTAACAACTTAGAACCAACAATTAATAAACAACATAATTTAACAAGCGGAAGAATAAATTTCAAGTTAATAGTACTACTAATACCATCCCATAATAAAACCACCCAAGATTTGGTGTCACAACTTCAGAGACTGTCTAAGAGTACTACAAATAAAGGTCTAAAAGAAATAACAAAATACTGTCTCTGGAACTACATAAGAGAAGCAGGAAGGTAGGTAGAGGGAGACGACAAGGTCTACGAACGCCTGCAGGACTACCTCGGGTCGCCTGATAAGAAAGAAGCTGAAAACCTCACTGCGGTCCAAAATCTGCAGCACTGGGATCTGCACTAAAGAGTGCAGAGTGTAGTATCAGCACAAACGACCCCATGTGCTCGTAAGTGCCTAGCCTAACCTCAGCGAAGTAGTGACGAGGCTAGGACCAGACTACCAAATAAACATGTGCAGATAATTAATGTACAGCGGAAAAATAAAAGCAGAAATATACATATGGTCAAAGATGGGAGGGGGAAAACATGCTGCGGGGAAATACCAAATAGCAACAGGAAGATAACAGTTAAATATATGGAACACCACAATTCACTTATCAACCAGAATCAGAAATCAAACAAGTACACGACATCACCCTTCGTGCTTTTACTCTCGTCATCACCATAAAAATCAATATAAACTGCAGGGCATCACCCATCGTGCTTTTACTCTCATCCTCACCATAATATCAATATAATCTGCACGGCATCACCCTTCATGCTTTTAGTCTCATCCTCACCATAAAAATCAATATAATCGGCACGAAATGGCACATCGTGCGGCACGGCATCACCCTTCGTGCTTTACACTCTTCCTCACGAAATAATAATACACGGCATCACCCTTCGTGCTTTAACTATCTCTCACCAAAATAATGCACGGCATCACCCTTCGTGCATTACACTCTTCCTCACCCAAACAACAAACACAAACAATAAGGGCCAGGAATAAATGAATCATAAGAAAATTTCGGGAAGGGAACAATATCAAAAGCCACAACATCCCGGCAAGGGATCAATACCATGATCCTCTTCTCATTTTCACATTTACCTCACAACTTGGTTCAGAATTTGAGTCAATGCTCTATATGGTTCAATTGCCAATTATACTTTAACATATCACTTTGCAACTCGAGCCAGCGCTCTTCAATATACAAATACCAATATTCTTTCCACAAACTTTGCCCAATAATAGCAATCACCACATTAAACATGAACAATACAAACGGAGTCACATTAATCACAACATATGACTCACGGTCATGCTTGACACCAACGTATAGATACTCGTCATCATGTCTATACGTCGTACTCAACAAATAACACATAGCATATAAGACCAAACTCCTATTCCCTCAAGCTAAGGTTAGACCAAACACTTACCTCACTCACAGAGAATTTCTCCAACCTTGCAACGTCAAGAACACCAACCAAACGACCTCAATCTATGCAAATATTAATTAACGATTTCAAATATGCTAGTTGGAATTATCTCACACTTCTCGTACAAAATTCAATAATTGGCTCACTATCTATTCAACTAATCATTTAATCACTCACATATGTAAAACTCATTAATTTAAAAAGGTCCATAAGTATACTGGACCTTACGTTTTGTTAACAAACCCGTAGCTATACGTGACTTAAAAACATTCAAGTCTATTTACATGAATATGTAATGTAACTAATCTAACAATAAGGGTAGATTTCTAACACAGTTCCATGTGCAAATCAGTTAATTCCAAAATATAATCTTAAAGAGCTTTTTCATGGTAGAAAGATTTTTTTTCCTTTTTATTATTAGTAAATTCTATTTATACTCCCAAAGCCTCACAAGTATAAAATATTACCAAAATTACTTTGTTCCAACTCTTGTCATCGTTGTAAATGAATTTAGAGAAATAACTTTTTCTTTTATTATAATTACTTTGTTATCAGAAAAGGAGCTCCAATAAAATAAATAAAAACTTATACCTGCTTTGCTATTGAAAGGTACAATACTATACACTGTTTGTTAAAGGCATAACGTGATAGATGAAACATCAATAAAAGAGAAAAAAAATTTAAAAAAAAAAATTGCTGACTCTTTACATGCATAACTGAAGCATCTTCACTTAATTATTTCTCCTTAGTTTAATCCAAAATATAGTTATGGGATGAATTTAAGAAATACCTGGTCAACTCCACCAAAGACCCTCTATAGCCTTTTCTTCCTACTTGCGTGTGTCGGCGACTACTTGAAGCCCTTTTCTCTCTTCTTTAGGTATTTGCGTATCTATTAGAACTAAAAGAAAATTTTTACTTATTTACTCTACTTCAAACCTAGCAGCAACGTAAAATGGGCTTGGCCCAAATCTTTCGTGCCTATTATTCCAAAGCTATTATATTGCTCCCTAGCCTAAGTAATTATAAATTATTCCTACTAACTATTTAATTAGTACGCTATCTCACATATTATATTAAACCTGTACCGGGTTCCAGAACCAAGATACGGGCCCGATACCATCAAATTTCAAACACATTTCATTTTCAAAAACTCATGTATTTTTCAGAAAATAATTTTTTTTAAAAATTCATTTCTCGGGCTAGGGACCTCGGAATTCGATTCCGGACATATGTCCAAGTCCCATATTTTCTTACGGATCTCCCGGGATGGTCGGAATACGGATCCGGATCCGTTTGCTCAAAATATTGACCGAAGTCAACTTAAATTCATTTTAAAGGCAAAATTCATTATTTTTCACAGATTTTCATATAATGGCTTTCCGACTACGCGCCCGGATTGTGCACGCAAATCGAGATGAGGTAAAAGGAGGTTTTTAGGCCTCGGAATGCTGAATTTATTTCTAAAATAAGTGATGACTTTTTGGGTCATCATAGGACCCAAATGCGCTTCTGCGCACGCGCTCCTACGGATCATGTCCGCTTCTGTGATCAACTGGCCTCCTAGGCCTTTTCGCTTCTGCGCTCATTCTTCCGCAGAAGCGACTCCGCTTCTGCGGCCTTCACGTTGCACCTGCAACCACTAGCCAAGCCCCCTCTAGGACACACCTGCGCTCCATAGCTCGCTTCTGCGAGCTTGCACCTGCAATGAGGACTCCGCAGGTGCGATTACACCAGCAGGTGCCCAACTTCAGCAATTCACTCAACTCCAAATTCAATCCTTTAACCATCTGATATCCACTCGAGGCCCCCCGGGACCCCAACCAAATACACCACCAAGTCCTAAAATATCATACGGAGTTAGTCAAACCTTTAAATGACATCAAACAACGCTAAAAATTTGAATTGCGCATTGATTCAAGTCTAATGAACTTTAAAACTTCAAACTTCTACATTCGACGCCGAAATCTATCAAATCATGTCCGATTAACCTCAAATTTTGCACACAAGTCAGAATTGACATTACGAACTTACTACAACTTCCGGAATCGGAATCCGACTCCGATATCAAAAAGTCCACCCCCGGTCAAACTTTTCAAAATTCATCCGACTTTCCAACTTTTGCCAATTAACGCCGAAATGACCTACGAACCTCCAAATCAACATCTAGACATGCTCCGAAGACCATAATCACCCTAAGGAGCTGTTGAAACCATCAAAACTCCATTCCGGAGTCGTCTTCATACAATTCAAACTACGGTCAATTCCTACGATTTAAGCTTCCATATTAGGGACTATGTGTCCCATATGACTCTAAAACCAAAAATCAAACCTCCCGGCGAGCCACGTAACCATATAATGAGATAGAGGAAGCAGTAAATACGGGTTCAGGGCTAATACTCTCAAAACGATTGGCCGGGTCATTATATTTAATTTTGTATTACGACTTTAATTAGTATTTCTTTTTTATTTTCTTCCATTTCTGTTATGAATAGCTAGATATTTTCTAGGATTGTGATCTAAACCTAATGTGTAAATCTTTCGGGTAATTAATCCATTGTTTGTTTATGATTGGGTGTTTGTTATTTAGCCTTGTTCATGCATTATTTCTAGAATTAACGGTTGCAAACAATGATTCATGCTTTTTTAACTTAGTTCTTACTTGAGAAAGAGGGATCTAGTCAAGAAAAACTTGGCTAAAAAGAAATTGGGCTAGTCAAAGTTTTGGCTAGCCTAATTAAAGGGTTTAAACTAGAGATAGGGAAAATCCTACTTGAGCTCATATCAACTCTTTGACTTGATACCCAATTGGGCTTGAGAAATCCAATTTTGAGCAAAATCACTTTATGACCGAGAGGTATTGAGTGAGTAATTTAGAGTTGAGAGCTATAATACACCTCGATCACTAAAACAAGCGTTAACATAATTAACCCATTAGGCTAACACCTAGGTGAATGTTATATCCCTAGGCCTTTTACCCATTTAAAAAACAACAAAAATAATTACTCATTTTCTAGTCTCTTTTCTCTAGTTAGTCATTGCTAGTATAAATTGCAGAAGTAATTTACAAATATCCCTTGTTTGAAAGTGTAATTAAGCTATTTCATCTATGCGTATCAAGTGTACACCCTAGCACCCATATTAACTCCCTGAGGAAATCGACCTCGGCTCATTGTTTGCTATTCTTCCAACAATCGTATTCACTCATTGTTGAGTGTGGATGGGGCGTGGGTCAGTGCATTTCGCTCTTGAGAAACTCCTTTTACTAAAAACTTAAATAGTCGTCCACCTAATTTCTTAAACTAAAAATAATTGACGAATATATATTATACGTTTAATATATATCATATATTTATAGTGAATAGAAAAATAAATAAATCTGATCGACTATTTGTGTGAAGATTCCAAACTCTTACCATCTGGGTAAACTATCATTGGATACTACGAGTCCATGACATCTCTGAAAATTATGATTTTGTGTTTGACATAATACACAAAATAGATATTAACGCCCTTTGTTTTAATTCGTGAGGCATAATTTGATTAGACATTAGATCATCTCGAATTTTATACTAAATATTACACCAAATCATATATTGATATAATATTTGGTATTTTGGTGCAACCCAACATCATTTTGGTGTGTATTACTATTCATCAATAATTTATTATTTTTCATTATTATATACCACTTTTAATTTAACATGTTATAAATTTTAGTTTTTTCATTTAGGTCCCTTATATACCTAATTATTTTTATGTAATATTTTTATAATATATATTTTACATCTTAATTTTGGTGTATAATTTTTATAACTAATTTTCGTATATATTATTTTGATATAAAATTATAAGTTAATTTTATTATAATTTATAATTGTATAAAAAAATAAACCATCACAAAAATGAGAAGTGCAAATATAAAACATAAATGGTTTCACTTTTCTTTGTATTATCCATTAATATGTATAATGGATAATATTTGCTTGCAATTTATATTATTTAAAAAATTATGGTATAAAATAATTTTATATTAAATGGTTACATGTGAATATAAATTATATGGGATGCATATGAAAAAAAAAAGAATTCTTTTATGAAATAAAAAATAAAATTTAAATAAAAAATAATATAATATAAAGAGAGAGAAGAATATAAAAGGGATATTCTTTTTTAGTGTAAAAAATAGTGTAATTGGTTGGAGTTAGTTTCCACCATTTTAGTGTAAAAATTAGTGCTTAAGGTTGGAGATACCCTATTAGATATAAAGTTTAAAGGAAAAAAATTATGGCTTCTTAAAATTATGATTTTAAACATGAAATAATATTTATGTGATTATAAAACCTTCTTGATGATAGGCTATAATTGCGTATTTTAGTCGCTTATTACACTCTAATTTACTGCACTTTAATTGAGTTTGAGCTTTAATCGCTAGTGTCTTGCGCTAACTGTGTGTTTTATGCCTTGTAGGAGTGATTCTAAGCTATATAGATGTTATGGAATAAATTCAAGTGATTTGGAGCTTTGAAGTCTGAGTAAAAGTCCAAGTAATTAAGTTGGGATCGTGTCAGGGGTCAACTTTGATAGTTAAGAACAAACGAAGACTCGAGTAGGCATATTGCACACTGTCTAGTAAAATGGATATAACTTTTTGCTCAGAACTCCATTTGGGCTCCAAAATATATGATTGGAAAGCTAACTCAAAGGGCTACAACTTTTTTGTTTTACGTCTTTCCAAATTCCAAACGAAACAGGGTGAAAAATGCGCGTCAATAGCACGGCCGCGCTCGTCAGGCAGAATACTGGGCAATATGTGCAGCCACTAGCGCGGTCACGAGCGCGGCCGCGCTAGTCAAACCCGGGAAAAGTGTCATTTTTCACATTGGAGAAAGTATAATTGTTTGGGCCCAACCCTACTTGATATATATACATGAAAAAACAGTATTTTAAGAGGTTGGACATACTTTTGACACAGATTCGACCTAAGGAGGCAGAGACACAATAGGAGCAAGGCGGGGAATTCTTCAACGAGTTTTTCCTTCCTCTTCCTATTTTTCATTGTTGGTTATGACTTTTAGTATTCTAGTTTTACATACTATTATGAATAGCTAATTTGCTATCTAGGGTTTTGATGGAATCTTTTGTAGGATAAATTCTTGTTATGTTTTTATATAATTGAGCCGTAGTATTTTCTCTATTTGTTCAACTATATTATTCTTGTGGTTGATTGAAGGGCCCTCAATTAGCTGTGCCTATTTAGTATGTATTACTCGGGAGAGAGTGCATATTTAGGCAGTTGTTGAACAACATCACTCCCGACGTATGTGAGGAATCAATAACCAAGGGTTTAAAGGTGAGATTAGGGATAACGAAACCTTGGGTGCGATCTAAGTGAGCTGTAATTAAAGTCAGCTAGCGTAACTCGTGAGAGTATGTCTAGTAAATTATCGTAATTACTCGGGAGAGAATTACAACACGCAGAGCGCTCATGATCGGTAGAGAATACATTGGCGAAATTGTAGGAAATATAGCTAGAAGGATTCCGACAATTGGGGAAATCATAACTTTAGACCTCCTTAATTTAGTCTCCAACCCTTTGTTTCGTTAGTTGATAATTTTACCGCTTTGTAGTATTTGCTAGTTAATTAGTTAGAAATATAAATCTCAATCTTTATAATTTAGAAAATTGTTCAATCTTGTCTTCTTAGTGATATTAAACAGATACAGCTAAGCCTTAGTTCTCTGTGAGATTCGACTCCGGACTTTCGGACCGGATTATATTTGCAGCGACCGCTTATCCTTTTTAGAACTAGAGTTGGGCGTGATCACTTCTCATCAAGAGCAAAATATAAAGTTTAAAGTTAAATTCGTTTCAGCTATAAAAACGCATCATTCTTTATTCAACAGATTAATAAAAAAAATTATTTCACACCAAATGGAATAAAGAGAGTAGTTTAGCTTTCAATTTTAAATGGCGCTAGGATATAAAAATATTGTTTAGGCTTTTTGATAGAATTGGGCTTAGCTTTGATTTGATTGGTTTTAGCTTTAAAGTATTTAGAAAATAATGTGTTTGCACGATGTTATGCTATTAACATTCTGAGTTGCTCTGTATTGCACTCCAACGAATATTTATAGGTGTTAGCCCCCTAAGATGTGTGATATATCGACTCCTCACTTCGACTGGTATAGAGGTTGGCTATTAAAAAGCTTTGAGTGTAACACTACCTCGAAACTTTTTGCATGATTAATATTGCATGCTAATGAATCTTGGGTGACATTCAGTTGCCAGCTTGGTTGGCCTCTGATCACGCCCAATTACACCTCCTGAACAATTTTTAAGTTATAAATATTAAGATTCTTATGCATAACTAATTAACTAACAAAATTAAAGTAGTAAATTAAAAACTGGGAAAACTAAGGGTTGGAGACAAGATTAGAAAAGTCTAGAGTTATGATTTTCCCAATTATCGGAATCTTTCGCGCCGCGTCTCCTACAATTTTGTCTAAGTTTTCTCTACTGATCATGAGCACTCGACTTATCGTAATTCTCTCTCGAGCAACTACAATAATGTACTAGTCATATTGTGACGACCCAAAGGGTCATCACCTGTTTTCTCTTTCATTCTGTGCTTCCGAGGCCTCGAAAACCTCATTTTTACTTGCCTCGATTTGCGTGCGCATTCCAGGCGCGTAGCCGGAAAGCTTAAATATGAATTCTGTGTAAAAATTTATGAATTTTGATATTAATATGATTAAAGTTGACTTTGGTCAATATTTTGGGTAAACGGACCCAAACCCGTGATTTGACGGTCCCGGAGGGTCCATAGAAAAATATGGGACTCGGGCATGTGCCCGGAGTCGAATTCCGAGGTCTAGAGCCCGAGAAATAAATTTTTGTGTGAAATTATTTTCTGAAATTAATTAAGGAAAATGGAAAGGAAATTTGATCAGAAGACTATGGTATCGGGCTCGTATTTTGGTTCCGACGCCCGGTACAAGTCTTATATGTGATTTAAGCGCTTTCTGTAAAATTTGGTTGAAAACGGATGTCAATTGACGTGTTTCTGACATAAAAATGGAAAATTTGTGTTTTATAAAAGGTTGGAAGAAATCATGTGATTTGAGGCTTGATTCTATGTATATGATGTTATTTTGGCGATTTGATCGCACGAGTAAGTCCGTAGGATGTTTTTGAGGTTGTGTGCATATTTGGTTTGGAGCCCCGAGGGCTCGGGTGAGTTTTGGATAGGCCACGGGGTGAAATTTTGGACTTAAGGAATTGCAGGCCTGCAGGTTTCGCATTTCCCAAACATTTTTCGCAATTACCAGGATCGTTCACATTTCCCAAACATTCTCGCAATTCCCAGGTTCGCATTTACCAAACATTTTTCGCAATTCCCAAGCCTGTTCGCATTTCCCAAACTTTCTTCGCAATTCCCAGGTTCGCATTTACCAAACATTTTTTGCAATTCCCAAGCCTGTTCGCATTTCCCAAACTTTCTTCGCAATTCCCAGGTTCGCATTTCCCAAACATTTTTCGCAATTCCCAAGCCTGCTGGGTTCGCAATTGCGAACCCATGTTCGCATTTCCCACATCTGAGGCCTGCAAATTTTCATACTTAGACGAATTTTAACCCTCATTTCTTCATTCTTTCAACTCAAACACTCCATAGGCGATTTTCCAAGAAAACTTTCTTCCCCAAATAATTTGTAAGTCAATTTTTACTTAATCCCTTCAATCATTTACATCATTTATCATGTTTTCATCATAAAATCAAGGATTTTCATGGGTGAAAATGGGGATTTTGGGTAGAACGTAGGTTTTCTTCAAATTGGGGAGTTGGACCTCAATTTGAGGTCCGATTTCAAAACAAATCATAGATATGAACTCGTGGGGGAATGGGTAACGGGGTTTTGGTTCGAACCTCGGGTTTTGACCACGTGGGCCCGGGGGCATTTTGGGAATTTTGAGTAAAACTTTGGGAAATTCATTTTCATGCATCCAAATTGATTCAATTAGCATTTGTTGATACATTCAAGTAATTTGTGACTAGATTCGAGCGGTTTGGTGGTGAATTCGAGGGGTAAAGCTATACTAGAGGCTTGAGTTGAGTTTGGAGCATTCGAGGTAAGTGTTTGGTCTAACTTTGGCTTGAGAGAATAGGAGTAGAGTCTTAGTTGCTAATTGCTATTTGTCGAGTACGGTGTATAGGGATGGTGACGAGTATCTATACACTGGTATCGAGCATGACCGTGAGTCCTAAATTGCTAAATTATCAAATTCTTAATTATTGTCTATGAGGACTTGGTTGGAAATCTTTAACACTGAGCCAGTAATTGTTGAGACTGAGTATTGATTTAATTGTGTTAAGTAGAAATTGAATAAGTTTGGTTATAGTTGGATCTCCCTTGCCGGGATAGTTTATTATATTATCTTGTTCCCTTGCCGGGATAGTTTATTATATTATCTTGTTCCCTTGCCGGGATTATTTTGTGTATTGTGTTGAAAGAAATAGGATCGTGTGGCACGCCGACCACGAAATATTATGAAATGGGAGCGAGTGGTACGCCTACTACGTGATGTTATGAAATGGGATCGTGTGGTACGCCTACCACGTGATGTTGTGAAATGGGATCGAGTGGTACGCCTACCACGTGATGTTGTGAAATGGGAGCGAGTGGTACGCCTACCACGTGATGTTGTGAAATGGGATCGAGTGGTACACCTACCACGTGATGTTATGAAATGGGAACGAGTGGTACGCCTACCACGTGATGTTATGAAATGGGAGCGAGTGGTACGCCTACCACGTGATTTTATGAAATGGGATCGAGTGGTACGCCTACCACGTGACATGAGGAAATGGGATCGTGTTGCACGCCTGCAACGAGAGAACATTGAACAAGTGAAAGTGGTTTGTTTTCCCTTATTCTGTGTTAGAAGAAATCAGATGTAGTTTCTTCTATTATTCCTGATAATCTATTTTATCTGCTACCCCATAAGCATGTTCCCCTCCCAGTTTTTAATTGTTTACTTTCCGCTATTATGTTGTTGTACTTGTATATATATCTGCACAGGTTTATCTGGTAGTCTGGTCTAGCATCGTCACTACTTTGCCGAGGTTAGGCTAGGCACTTACCAGCACATGGGGTCGGTTGTGCTGATGCTACACTCTGTGCATCTTTTTGCACAGATCACGGAGCCGGAGCAGCTTTTGGACAGCAGTAGTTGATTGGGAGCTGAATTCAGTCCAGAGATTTCGAGGTAGCCTTGCTGACGTCCCCATGGCCCGAAGTCTCTTCTATCTTTGTCATTCGTTTGTTATCCTTGTACCGGAACAAACAGTATTGTGTTTTATTCAGACCTTGTGTTTAGCATTCTATAGATGTTCGTGAGTTAGTGACTCCAGTCTTGGGTAGAGGTTGTAATTGAATTTCCGCACTTGTTTTCAGTTTGTTTATATTTAAAACTTTCGCTTTTATATTAAATGTCTCATTGCCTTAATATTGTCGATGTTTGCCTAAAAGGTTAATAATTAAATTGCTTGCCTAGCTCCTAATAGTAGGCGCCATCACGACTCTCGACGGTGGGAAATCCGGGTCGTGATAAGTTGGTATCAGAGCACTAGGTTACATAGGTCTCACAACTCACGGACAAACTCGATAGATTCTGAGGGATCGGTACGCAGACGTCTGTATTTATCCCCCAGAGGATACAGAGTTAGGAAAATTTCACTTTTGTTCTTTCTTGTCGTGCGATTCCGTTTCTCAAATACTGCTTGTCCTTCTACTCTGTTCTTTCGCAGATGGCGAGAACACGTGCTTCCTCTTCTACCGCGAAGCAGCCCGAGCCCCCAGCAGCAGCTCCTACGAGGGGTAGAGGGCGAGGCTGAGGCCGTGCCAGAGGTCGAGGCAGGGGCAGAGCTCATCCTCGAACAAAAGCCCTAGAGGTGGAGCCTCAGATTGGTTATGACGAGGAGATCCCAGCTCCAGTAGCTCCGGTAGGCCCAGCTCAGGTCTTAGAGGGGTTCATAGCCACCCCAGTTCTTCAGGACGCTTTGGTCATATTGGTAGGCTTTGTGGAGAGCGTCATTCGAGCGGATTTGCTTCCAGGAGTTCAGCCAATGGTGGCAGGTCAACCGGGTACAGTGGCTCAGGCCGGGAGTGAGATCACTTTTCTGGAGGCGGCCAATATGGGCCGTAGACTTGAGAGGATTCTGCCATAGGGAGGTGGTCATGGGTCGGGTAAGAGGCCCCGTCATGCAGGCAGATTCAGTGGTACCTTGTCTGGAGGTAGAGGTTCTTATGGTAGAGGCCATCCTCCTAGGCCCTTCCAGTCAGCTCTCCAGGTCACTCATGGTACTTAGGTGTTCATTCAGGTCGACAGAGTCAGCCTCAGTTTCCTCAGCTGCAGCGTTCGTGTAGATGTTATGAGTGTGGTGAGTATGGTCACAACAGGAGGGTTTTCCCGAGGTTGAGGGGTGCTCAGCCGCAGCAGACGAGGTCTTGCCATGCTTGTGGTGATCCGAGGCACATTGTTAGATATTGCCCTCTAGTTTATGGCAGCACTCCGCATCAGAGTTCTCATGCTATGGTTCAGGCACCAGAGGTTCCACAGCCTGCCCAGCCAGCTAGGGGTGGTGGCAGAGGTGTTAGAGGTGGAGGTAGAAGTCATAGAGGTGAATGCCAGCCAGCAGCCACGCCAGAGGCTGAGTCTTCAGATGCAGACATTACAAGTACTATTCTGATTTGTCATAGAGATGCCTCAGTGCTATTTGACCCTGGGTCTACGTATTCGTATGTGTCGTCCTATTTTGCACCCTACTTGGTTATGCCTAGTGATGCTTTGGGTATTCCTGTTTATGTATCTACACCGGTGGGTGATTCTATAGTGGTCGACCGAGTTCATCGTTCCTGTGTGGTAGTGTTTGAGGGTCTTGAGACCTGTGTTGATTTATTGCTCTTAGACATGGTAGATTTTGACGTTATATTAGGGATGGATTGGTTGTTCCCGTATCATGCTATCTTAGATTGTCACGCAAAGACCGTGACCTTGGCTTTGCCAGATTTGCCCCGTTTGGAGTGGAGAGGGACCCCAGGGCATACCACCCGTAGAGTTATTTCATATGTGAAGGCTCGACGCATGGTCGAGAAGGGGTGTTTAGCTTATCTGGCGTATGTTCGTGATGGCCATTTAATTAACAACAACAAATACGTAGTTGAACAAGTAGACAAATCTAACGACTCAATTATATAAAAACATAACAAGAATTTATCCTGCAAAAAGTTCCATCAAAATCCTAGTTAACAAATTAGCTATTCATAGTCATGCTAAGAATCATGAAAATAATTGAAAGCATTAAAATACAGATTAAGGAAGAACGGAAGAGAAAACTCTTGTGATTCGTCGCTTCCAAGTGTTCCCGTAGCCTTTTGCTTCTCCAATAATATCTCTCCTTTAATAAATGGGTTTAGAACCCCTTTTATACATGTTGGGGGTGAGTAGGCTTGAAACTATCAAGTCCTAGACGAATTAGGACGAAATCCGTCCTTGGGCGTCTCGCTTGGCGCCTGACGCCAACCTGGACACCGAACTTTTTTCACTTTCGTGCTCTGCTGCCCTTGGCGTTTTGGTTGGTGCCTAGCGCGAACTTGGGCACCAAAGTTATACTCCCTCCAAATTTTTTCGTTTTTATTTTAATTTACATGCAAGCTTGCCGAATCACTTCCAATTGACTCCTACACATATAAACACAATTATTAAGCTCGAGTCATAAATATTCACACTAAAGTTAACAAGATCGCTTCATAATACAAGGAAAATTACATGCAAAAATATGAATTTTTAGCCTAACATCAGCCTCATTGACAACGAGTCAATGACCTAACTAAAATTTTAAACGAAGGTTGGTCTATTATCACAATTCATTTTGCAAGAGGATTTGGTCTAAAGTTTACTTACTGTCACACTATTATATACATAAATATTACTTTTTCAGTCCCGATTTATGTTATATAGTTCGGATTCAAGAGTAAAACTTTTTAATTTTGACCATGAATTAGAACATAGAATTTTAAATTTTTGAGAATAACATTTACATATTTGAAAACTACATAAAATGTACTATAATCATAATAATAAACAATTCAAAATATTTAAAAGCATAGAAAAAATCGCTATCAAAGAAAAACTCTTTTAACCCTTGTAAATCGAATATCGCAACATAAATTGAGATGATTAGAGTATTTGTGAAAAAAATTATTGATATACCCATATAAGGAATTTTTGCTGGCGGTATCAGATGACACACTCCTAAGAGTATCTCTGTCACTGCTCGTGGCTAGTATTTGAAAAGGTGGATTTGTATCTCATACAAAGTAACTCGGACATGACAATAAACACAAGGTATCTCGAATTAAATAGCCAGAGTTGCAAAGGTAATAAGCTTATGAACATGACAATAAACACAAGGCAAATACAAAAGTTTATCCTTGCCAAGAGATAAAGTTAGAGCTGTCAAAATTCGTAAGAAGATTAGCCGGATTGGGGAAAAATTACTCTATACATTCTCTATGTCTATTTGGGTTGTGCCAAAGTTGATCTAAGTGCCCAGCTGACCCATGATATTGACCAAAATCAAGCCGTATAGCTTGCCAAAATTAGAGAAACCGAAAAGGTTGAGACACTCAACCATCTGTAGCTGAAAGTTTTGCTTCGATTTATGTAAGGAAATCTGTGTACTGCCCATTTTGGGATACACTCAACTTTAGATTTATTAGCAATAAGACTAAGGCTGTATGTGGGCCGGTCTGGGACCGGGACCGGACCGGGCCCGCGGTCCTAACGGGCTAAACGGTCCCGGCGGGCCGGTCCTGGTGGGCCGGTCCCTTAATGGGTAGGAAGCCCGTGACGGGCCGGTCTTGTACACGAGGCCCACGAGACCGGGACCGCTAAGCCCGGGACCGGCAGGCGGTCCTGGGCCGGTTCAACCGGGCCTAGCGGTCCTAACGGGCTCCAACGGCTATTTTTAAAAAAAAACTTTTTTTTTAAAAAACTAGTCCAACGGTCAGATTTTAAAATCTAGCCGTTGGCCTTTAATTTTCAACCGTTTGGAACTTTAAAAAATAGCCATTTGGTCCCCAAACTTTATTTTAACCCCAAACTTTATATAATTACACTTTTCCCCAATTCTCAACTATAAATACCCCCTCATTCTTTCATTTTTACTCACCAATTCATCAATCTATCTCAATCTCTCTCAATCTATATCTAATTTCTCTTCTATAATTGCTTATTTTATTATTGCAATTTCGTGAAAAATTGTGAAGTTGGTGAATTGAAGTATTCAAGTCTTCAAGTCTTCAACGATTTTCAATTTTCAAGAAGTTGTTCGGCAATTCGGTAAACTCGTTCCAACTCTTAACTTTTAAGAATATATTTTTATGTGTTTAGTTTGCATAATTGTAATTAATATGGCATTTTCTTTGAAAAAAATGTTTGGTGGTAAGGGAAAAGCTAAAATTGGTGAAAGTAGTCTCCAACCTATTACCCTTCCCCCGGCTCCCCGACCCAGACCTATTACCCGTCCTGCTGCTCCTATTATTCTTGATAGTGATAACCCTTGTTTTCAATTTTCCGATAGTGAATTTTGCCATAATGTTGCACAAGGTGAACAATTAAATGAAGAAGTTATGAATGCTCTTTATCCTAATCAAACTATCTTAGAAAATGATGAGGAAATGAGGATGTAGATGAAACCCAACCGGATTTAGATGATTCACCTACTAGTCCTGTTAATAACCCAACTGATGCCCCGCCCGACCCACCTGTAGAAACCCCTACTTTTAATAGACAACCTTCTAAACGCCTAGAAACATCAATAGTTTGGAATTTTTTTACTCAAGTAAGAGAACAAAATAAGGCTAGGTGTAAACTTGTGGGAATTGCTGGCGCCATTAAATATACTTGGAGACCGTAGTGCTACGGGTAGTTTGGCTAGGCAACATACAAACACACCCTAGAGATAAAGTTAAATATTTACAAAAATGAAAGCGCAGCAAGAGGGGAACAAGTGTAGATACTGGGTTAACCTAGTAACAGGTTCAAATCTAGTTTCAACCAGGAATTAACACTGTGACCGGTGGTATTTTATATACGATCCTAATAAAGATCGTGAAGAATTAGCAAAGATGGTTACTGTTATGTGCTTACCATATACTTTCCTTCTAACCCTAATTTTGTGCATTATATTAGAAAAGTTTTTTAATCCTACTTATAAAAGGTTGGCCTCGCCAACAGTTAAGAGCGATATGTTATAAATATAAAACATGATATGAACAATATTTGCGGTATTTATTTTACTCAATATAACTAATCGGATTTCCTATTACTAACTCTGATATTGGTAGAAGTAATAATGACTGTGATTATCTAACTGTTACAAGTCAATGATAGACGAGGAGTGGATAATGCAAAACGGCATTATTGCGTATAGAATAATTAATTCACGAGTCACACAGGTAAGTTATTGCTAACAACCGTTGCAGATATTTGTAGATATTTTTGCATTAGAGATAAAATAATGGCAATTTCTATGGATAAATGCTTCTAGTAACACTAGTGCTATAGGCATACTTACAACAACACTAAATCCTGCATTTAGTAATTGTTTCCATGTGAGATGTATTTGTCACATTTACCATTTAATCGTCGGTGATGGTAATGAGAATTTTAAATTTAGAAATTGAAAAGGTTAGAATGGTTCTTGATTGGCTTTTATTCAACCGGTAGAAGTAGACTTAGAGAGTATTTTTAAAAAATGTGATGAATTTGGCCTTAGAGAAAGAAAGGTTCCTAAACCTTGTCAACTAGATGGAATTATATGTACGAAAGTTTAGTAGTTGCATATGAATATAGAAACCAATTAATGCCAACGTTTAATGCTCCGTGTTGGTGGTGAGGATGATGATGAAATCCTTACAAATCAAGATTGGACGAATGTCAAAATTCTTATAGATTTTTTTAGAACATTTTCAAATTGCTACAAATGCATTTTTCTGGACAATATTATCCTACTATTTCAAATTGTTTGTTTATATTGCAGCACTATGTGATTTGTTTGTTTGAATTTCGGAGGGTGGGAAAATTTATCAACTTGCTATAAATGCAATGAAAGCAAAGTTTACCAACTATTTTTTCCCTATCCCCCCTATTTATGGTGTTGCTGCATCTGTTAAATCCTACAATGAAATTAGGAGGCTCACTTTTGGTACACAAATATTATAAGGCTTTTAGATCTTTCGGTTGAGGAATTTTTCTACACTTGCAGAGGCAAAAGCCCTCAATTAAAATAAATGCGCAAACAATTTATAATGCTTACCAACTTGCGTTAGATCATGCTAGGCCAAATGTTCCAACCCCTACTTCGTCTAGTTCACAAATCATCTAAAAGAGCTGCAGGCCTACAAGCACTTAAATCTTGGACGGAGTTTAGGGTTCTCAAGGTGATAATTTTTGATGAGACCACATTAAATGAGCTTCAAGTTTTATTTGTCGCAGGGACTTGAAAAGGAGAACCAGACGGCACCTTTGATCTTTTTGGAAATGGTGGAAGACAAGGGAAAACCATTTTCCGGTTCTTGCAAAGGATGGCTTCGGGATATTTTATCTTTCAAGCTTCAAAGTTGCATCAGAGAGCGCTTTCAGTAAGCAAGAAACTTCAAATAGGTGATCATAGATGCGTTCTATAGGGAGACTGGAAAATCAGTTACTATCTGATATTGGATCCGCTCGGAAAGAAGAACCTTTTGGAACCTTTGCAGAATCACACCGGAGATAGACCGAAGCTTATGAAGAAATGATAGCGGAACTTGCGTGAGGATCTGCTTCGCCCGGAAGCGGTGATGAACAAGTTCTTTTCCGCCAACCACCAAGGACCTACCTCGAACCTTGAAGGATTTTATGAGATTTGTTAGAGATACATGTAGATATGTGTAATTGTACTTTGGCAATTTCTTTAGTTTTTTTTCTTTAATGGGGTATTTGTACCTGTTGTGCTCATTCCATTGGGGGAGGAAAAGAACTAAGAAAGATATGCCATTTTTTGGTAATAAATTATAAACATACCCTTGCCTTGAATATCTCTTCGCAATATTTTTTTGTCTTTAACTTGCAATTATTTATAAGCTATAATATATGTACATAACATACAATATATACTACAAGAAAATATATAAGGGAATATATATACATAACATACAATTTATACTACAACAAATTATATAATGGAATATATATACATAACATACAATATATACTACAAGAAAATATATAAGGGAATATATATACATAACATACAATTTATACTACAACAAATTATATAATGGAATATATATACATAACATACAATATATACTACAAGAAAATATATAAGGGAATATATATACATAACATACAATTTATACTACAACAAATTATATAATGGAATATATATACATAACATACAATATATAGTACACTATACTAGTATACTATATATATTATATTTACATGAAGAAGTAGTACTATATATACTACAAAACAAGATTTTTCAAAATGAGGGCCCCACCCCCAATGACCACCAACGGTCATATTAATTGCACAAATAGCCGTTTTTTTTTTTAAATTTACAAAACTAACCTTCTCTAACACTATAAGTACCCCCCTCCCTCTTCTTCATTTCAATACTCAATACTCATTTCTCAATCTAAATTTCTCTCAATCTCTCAATCTCCAATTTTCAAGACTTCAAGTCTCAATCTCAATTTTCAAGTTAAATCATGCCTCGTTCGGAAAGAGTGCGCTTATTTGTGTCGCAATACTATGAAGTGCTTGAAGAAAATGAAGAAGGCCAAATATTAAAGTGCAAGAACTGTGGAAGAGTCTTAAATTTTCGTTCAGGGTGTACCACAGGCATTTTAAGGAGGCATATAAAGTATTGTGTTGAGGGTATTTATCCGCAAATTCGTCTTTAAGATTTTTCAACAATTTATGTTATTTTAAAATTATTAGACGTATTTATGCTTCATGTTGTACTTTGTTATTAATTTATTATGCATGCCAATTTAGTTTTACTATTGATTTGTTATTTTACATTTTCGTCAAACACTTTAATAATTAGATTTCTATATTATATATACCACATATATTTATATAGCCATGCATAAGAGCAATTTATATATATACATACACATATGGTTTACAAGAAATTGCCCTAAATAAAAAAAATTAAAAAAAAAAACCCGGAAATAAAAAAAGCCCGTTAGGCCCGCTAAGCCCACGAGCCCGACCCATTTAGCCCAGGACCATATGGGCTTAGGCCCGTCACGGGCTGGTCCTACCCGTTGAGCCCACGAAGCCCGGGACCGCGAAGCCCGGGACCGCCAGAGCCCGGGACCGCTAAGCCCAGGCCCGTTTAGCCCGGCCCGTTTAGCCCATTTAGGCCCGGGCCCGGGACCACATACAGCCTTAAATAAGACATATGAGCTCATCTAAGGTTGTAGTAATCTTTGGGAGATGTTTAGAGTGGACCGTGTATGGTAGTGCTTTAGGGACATTGGCTAATGTTGGTTCGAAGGAAAAAAGGCACATGATAGAATCAGCTTTATCCAAATCTGGAACTTTTCTATACGTCTCGATCTCGGAGTCATACTCGTATAAACATCGAGGATGTGCAGGCAAATCTCTTACCAGGAAAAGTAACTTTTTGCCATCAAACCATATTAGAAAATCATGATTAAGGAAGTCCAGATTCGGGCTGAAGTTGGACAAAGCGTGTGAAACTGTCCAATGGTTGTTTTTCATAATCATAAGCAAAAATTACTATGAACTTTCTCAAACCACAAACAAGGTGTTTTACCAAAGAATTAGATTCTTAGTCAAAGCTTATTTTTAGAAGTACTCGGGCTACTGATAATCAAGAATTTCTATATTCTCTCAGTGATATGAAAGGAAATTAGAATATGAAATAGCAAAGTAATCAATAGAAAGCAAAAGAAAGTAATTGTATTTCAATAATAATCAGAACATGTCCTTACAAGTGAAATCCCCTTCCCTTATATAGGAATCTATAAGTACAACGTTTCTTCCCCTTTATGACTGAATCATTATGAACATTAATGATATTAATGAGACGTTATAATTGGTAATCGTAACTGTTCATGAAGATTTTGTAATGTCTATGACCATTCATGCACATTAATTGACGATTCATGAATCTTCCTTCTTTACTGTCTTGATTCATTATGCCGATGTCTCTTCATATAGCAATTCAGACTCGAGCGACCATACCCCTTTTATCTCGTGGGTGATTTGCTCGTACCTATTACGACTCGTGCCTCTTTTAATGCATCTCTCCAGCTGTCGCTTTCTGAGTGATCCACGTGTCTTGCCACATCAGTCACGTATATAAATCCACGTGTAATATTTATTTTTACCAATACAGATAGTCCCCCCACTTACCAATTATTCAGCAATTGAATATTTGGGAAGTGGATCACATTTATGGCGGGAATTTTTTACCGCCGTTTCTCATGTATCATTGTGTCTTTTTCATAACCAACGCGTCGTATGTCACTTCCATTTAATGTTTGTGACATGTGGCATTCATTGATTGGATCTGCAACTCTTCAGCGGTTTTTAGGGATTTTTTACGGCTGCATCAGTCACAAAGTGACTGTTTCTCATTATGACATTTCCATCATGAACCCCTTCATATGACGGTTGCTTCTTTGTATAAATGCCTCCTTATGCCTTTGCTTTCACAAAAACCTTCAATCTACAGTATTTTTCTTCCATAATAGTTCTTGTTCATCAGTTCATATTATTTTCTTATACAACTATGTCTTCTCCGAATCCCGATCCTCGTAGAGTAGTTATAGTAGATGAACTTCCCCCTTCATCTGCTCCTATCAGAAGTAGAAGATGTGGCAGATTACGTAGTTTAGGGTCTCAACCCCAGTGTTACTAACCCTTCGTCTTCTAGAACTAGGGCTTCTTCTTCTCATAGATCTTCTGCTAGAACTAGGGATTCTAGTGAACCTCTTCGAGAACACTGTTGATGAGATTGTCACCGCTGAACTTTCCTTCTCTACTGATCGAGAATCAATTAGAAATCAAGTTACATCTATGACTTCCCATGATCGTGCTGATGTTTACCCTTCCCAGATTACTGAGGGCTTGATTTCTCTTGTACGAAGAGAATGCCATTGGAAATCTGATTTCCCAATTTTAGTCCCTAATACAAATCAAAGGATCACTTCATACAAGGCTGGTTATGCCTTTGTTTATACGTATCCCTTTACATTAGGCTTCAGACCATCTATTGATCCAGTCAGTACAGAATTTTGCCGTTTCTTTAATGTTTGCTTAGGACAGATTGGTCCTATTGTATGGAGAGTCGTGGCATGCTTAAGATACTTGTCGAATTTAGCCTCTTTACCCTTTACCTTTTATCACTTGATTCATCTATATTCCCCCAAGTTGTTTCTTTCTGGGGTATTTACTCTCGTGGCGAGGAGTAAAGGGGTTTTGGTTAGCCCTGAAGATGACAAGGATCGTGGCTGGTATGCCCGTTTCATTGCTGCTCCCACAAAAGGTTTAGTGGGTGAAGAGAACATGCCTTTTCCAGAAAAATAGAACTTTGCACGTAATTTTTTTTAACCTTCTTCTTCTTTTTCTATTGAAGAAACAAGAACTTACAATCTCGTGAATGTATATTTTTTTTTCTTTTTCAGCAACCATGGAAGCTGTTGAGGAGATTCCAGACTTCCGTGGTTGGGTAGGAAAATTGTTGACTGCTGCTATTATGGAAGGAAGGTCTTGGAAGTACCTTTCTAATAAGTTTGGTTGGAAAGTGAAGACTCATGGTATCCTTCCTTTCAATTTTCTACCTTGCTTCCATATTTACTTGAAAATTTACTACCTTTTTTCTTTGTTAGGGTTTCCCATTCGGGGTGTTAGCGCCGCATCTATTGCTGCTTCAAGACTTTCTCTGTCTATGGCTCAAGAGATGATTTTGAGTTCCTCATCAAAGACAAAAGCTGATAGGGCACACAATTCCGAGGGTGAAGAGGAACAAGAGGAGGGCTTGTTAGTTCGTAGGCCTCGAGCTAGGAGACATGTTATTTCGGATGACGAAGCCACTCCTCATCCAAGTTCAGTTCCCATGCACGAGCCCGAAAGTACCACTTTGGTGAGCTCCGATGAAGAGATGCCTGCCGCACCCCGTAACTCTACAGAACAGCTTTTTTCTCATTGGTTTGATAGTGAAGATTTCGACTTTGTTTCTGAGGAAGCGCCTCTTGCCTCTTTCCCAGTATGTGTTGATCCTCAATTCCCCGAACTTGTTGTTGATACTACTGCTCCACACGTGGGTGTTTTGACCCCCTCAACTGCCCCTACTGTTACAACCTCTCATGTTGAAGTTCGTTCTTCCAGTAACAGTAAGGTAATGAAAAAAGTTACCATCGAAATCCCTGAGGGTGGTAATCTTCTGAAGAAATTTGGCCAAGCCGATGTATGGCTAAAACTGTTGATTTTCCCAGTTGAGAATTCCAAATTGGAAAGCTACCGCTCTTTAACGTGGATGAATGAAATTGTCCATTCATCTTTAAAGGTATAAGCCTTAGCTTTTTATTTTGCATGTGACTTTCTTTTCATCTGTATTCGTAATCACATTTTCCTTTTCCTCGTGTAGATCAACCTAATTGGCACGGAGCTGATGAAGAGGATCGTCCACACTGAGCAATTAATGAACGACTATTGCACTGAAGCGGATAACTGGAAGGAACAGTTTGAAGGCCTTGAGCTTGAGAAAGAAGTTTTAGATGAGGAGAAGTGTACCTTGGAGCAACAAGTGAAGGTAATGGCAGCAGAGTTAGCGATTGAGAAGGCCTATTCCAGTCAAGTGGGCAAGGATAAAGACCTCCTCGAGTCTTCATTTGTCGAGAAGCTTTCCAAAGCCACTGAAGAAATTAGAGTTTTGAAAGAACTGCTGAACCAAAGGAAGTTTACCCCGGGGAGCTTTTTCAAACGCTCACCCAAACTCAAGAAGATCTCCGTGTGTCTTCTAACAAAGTTCAGTTCTAAGAGAGGTCACTTGCCCCCTTACAAGCTTCTTATGATGCTGATTTGGCTGAAAAGGAAGAGCTAAGTGCCAAAATTGAGCATTGGGAGAGGGATTATGAAGCCATTGAGGACAAAGCTACTGTTGATGTTAGTTGGGCTTTCTTGAACACGCGCCTCGAAACTTTAACTGAGGCAAGCCAGGAAGGCTTTTACTTAGCTACTGAAATTGCAAAAACTAAAGAAATTATTGAGAAAACTCAGCACAGTCAAAACTTTTCTTCACCTGAGGTAGACATTCCCGTGGGTGATGAACTTACCCCTGGTGAAGCTGTTGTTCAAACCTCTTCTTCTCAAGTTGAAACTCCTGCTGCTGATGATGCCATCTTGAATCCTTCTGATAATATTGGTTCAGAACCTGCCCAATAGTGAAAGTTTGATTGAAAAGTTTGCTATTTTTTTTATTGGTGCAATGTTTGGGAAGTTTACCCCTGGTCCATTTTGGGGTTTAGTAATGATTGAAAAGTTTTACCCCTGATCTGTTTTGGGGTTTTGTATCAAATAGTTAGGTTTGAACTAAGTTTATACTTAGTTTTAACCAAGTTTATATAATATTACTTTTCGAGTTTTTGTCCAACTCTTATAATATCTTATTTTGAGTTTCTGTTCTACTCTCTTATTGGTTTACCCTTATCTTATCTCGGGGTTTGAAGACAAATGTTTGCCTTATGTTTGCAAAGTTTGATATATAAGTTTTGGCTTTATTTTCCGCCTATTTTAATGTTTGGGTTTTTGTTTCACCCTTTATTATTTAACTTTGAATTAAAAATGCTTCAATGCTTCATGACTTTTTTGAATAAGCCCGAATTATAAAAGAGGGCCCTTTTACAAACGACACTTAATGAAGAAGACGTCTCAACTTTATATGGTGTAAACATACGAAAGAAGAAGTGGGAACATAGATATTTCTTTGAATAATTTGAGGAAGTTTTTTATTCTTGAACTTTCAAACTGTATACTTTACATGCATTCAAGTAACATGTACAACTCTTTCATAACTGTTTTCTTTATAATAGATTTTACAAAATTCAAGGGTATATATTGCAACACACGACTAAATATTGCCTTTAACCTAGATACTGTCGACGCCCCCTTTTTTCCTAAAAAGGCGAAATCGGATTTACGACATTCGGGAGGAAAACTCGTTCCCTTCTAGGATTTGGGTTTTTGGAATTGAAAAGTCGCCACCTAATAATTAAAGTGCATTAGGACACTAAGAAGGGGTTTGAGTTTGAAGAACCAGAGTTTGGGTAAGGCCTAGAAATTATCTCGAGGGGAAGGTGTTAGGCACCCCTCAAGATCCACTAGTGTGGTTCCCGTCCATGTTATATTGTGACTTCACATAATCAAGTAAACAATTAAGTGCTCAAATAGAAAGGGTTCGCATACAATATTGCAAGTAAGTTGAAAACTTTTCAAGGAAAGTAAAGAGGGCAGATATTTATGAAAGATTCGAGTAGATGAAAGCAAATAAAGGGAGAGGGGTCCTAGGTTGATGATTAATATGGATCACTTCAATGCAATACCTAGCAATCACTCCTCAAAAGAGGGGTCGCACGTGATATTAGCGCATCGGTCATCATCTCCATATTCTACCCTTCCTACCCCGTAAAGGTTATTAAATGCGTGAGTTGGTCACGAATGCTTATTGCGTGCTATTACCCGTCCCGTCCTATAAGTCCTGGAGGGTATTTAGGACCACTATTCCTATGTGGTAAGGACTAGGCTGAACCCTCAGGTTTAAAGGATAAAATGCTAAGCGACATACATAACAAATAGGACCGCACATAAGGGAACACACAAAGACACGTAAGGCTCACAGATCCCTCCACAAGTGAACACGTAATTAGCACGTCTCAAACACATTTAAGGTCTCAAAGATGGGAGTTAAAAAAAGGGCAGGAACGTTGAAGTTAAAACAGTAGGTTTCAAGAGGACATTTTTTAGCAACTTATCAAGGAAAGCAGAAGGTTCAGTTAAGACTAAGTGACTTGAAGAATGTTCGATTTTAAGAAATACAACTAAAGACAGCAGTAAGATTTAGAAGTATACAGCAGTTTAGAATATAGATAAAAGAAATCATTAAAACACGTTTTTTTTAAATAGAATAAGGACATTGAAGATACAGTAACCTGACGAGATCCCATAAGTATTCAAAATAGCACGATTCTGGGCAGAAAGGGTAACCCAGTAGTTTGAAAACATAATAGAACAAACATCAGTGGGAGTAAACAGATGCACAATTTCGAGATTATTTCAAAATAGGGCGGGAGTTTTAGTAAAATAGAGTGAACTTCAGAGAGGCAAAACAAGAAGCAGAGTTCAGAATGTTAAAGGAGGCTGATTGGTCCTAAACTGGTAAAACATGATTAATCAATTCTTATTAGGCCTAAAGTTTGCCTAGGCGTCGTATGTATTGCCTAATTGTCTTATAGGGTGAACATGCACATTTGATCTCCAGTTTTAAAGGGATACACGTTCAGTTAACCGTGCTTGTATTATTAGATTAAGCATGCTAATGAGGCGTTTAACAATTGCAACTCAGACAAGTATAAAACCCTAAGCAACAGGATGTCTAATGCACATAGAAATTCCTAAAACATGATTTCTAAATGCTAATGAGAATGCAGCAATAGTCTTATAACAGTTATTTGCTCGTTATTAATTGATCATGGTTACGAAATGAGTCTAATAACAGGCTGAAAGTAAAGAACCTAAAGCAGGATCTCTAATGTATGAGATACATGTCCTATACGGGTTATCTATTGCGCAGATAAGTAAATAAAATCCTATAAGCATGTTTTCTACCCATTACTTAAACTAAGCATGCATAACCCCCATTTCACTATAACCCCAATCATTCGTTTACAAGTTATTACAAACCAACGATAGCCGAATTACAGTAATAACAAGTAAAATAAGAAGTTATTCTATAGGGAGACTTCAATCAGGCCCAATATTCCAACCTCACTCCTTTCGAGTTTCACAGCCTTGACATGGTCAGGATGCGACAAAGCTCCCTAGGGCCCCCATTAGGTCCCTGGCCAATACCAGCACCCAAAACACTTACCAAAATGTTGGGACGGGTGCAGTGTGGGATTACCAGCCTTGTGTGTCAAAGTTCAATGAGTACTTAGAGGCACCCAAAGCAATGTTCACACGAAGGGGGCAGAACCTATTCTCTAAGAGTAGTGTGAAGTGCAGGAAAGAGAGGAAAGTTGGTAGTTTAAAGAGTTTACAAAAAAGTTGGAGAGTTGCACACAAGGATAATGGGCAAAGGGGATAAATAGATCACATAAATATCACCAAAGGATACAAAGACTTATGCAAACTTACTAAGCATGAGTACACAAAATCAAAAGAGTTTAAAGAGACTTTGAAATAGTCGAATTTAGACACAAAAATAAATAGTAACAGCATATAGTCATAACAGGTAAGATCAGGAACAAACAGTAGTCATGAGCATGCAAGTATAAACAGGCAAACCAGGAATCAATCACATGTTGCACAGCAGAAGCACAAGTAGAAAACAATTAGGAAAAGAACACACTGAAGTAGTAATAACCACATAAGAGAACACAACAGAATGCAAGAGCCAAGTATAAGCACAATATTAGCCTTAGCTTTTCAGCTGGCTAATGACAGTCGGGAGCAGGGAGCAACAACAGCACAAGAGAGAAAAGGAGAGAAATAGCACAAGAGAGAGCAATGTGATTGCTGTGTGTATTTGTGATATGCAATGTGTTCGTGTGTCATGCAAAAGAGAATGGGGGTACTTATTGTACTGAAGACGAGTAAACAAATAAGGTAGCAATCAGTAATTTAAGGAACTGGGTATCAATCATAATCTAATCAGCATATAGACTCCCCTTTAATTAAGGAATCAAGGTCAAACGGTAATAAGCAGGAAAGAAATCACAAAGCATGGTATGATCACATAAGGAAACAGAATAAGGTATACAATAAAGACTAGGTACATGATACTTAATTAGGGAAATATGTCAGACAAGTCAATTAACATATTCGTGCACACATATAGGGCAAAATACCACTTTAATTCTGGAAAATAGTTTTTCAAAAATAATGAACGAGATTGAAAACCTAGGAGATCAGTATTAATTGAGGAAAGTATCCCACCGATTGAGGAAGAAATTCGAAACCAATACCAAACTATAAGGAGAATACACATTCACAATTTAAGGCAAGTAATCACAGTCTTAAAGAGAGCTTGTAAGAATCAGTATAAAATCACCATGTAAACAGTCAGAGAAACCTTAAGCGAAGAACACAGAATGGTAGGCGAATGAAATACTAGCAACAAAATTAAAGCAAAGAGCACGGGACTCGGAGAAGAACCCAGAAGAACACACAAACAAGCAAATAGTACGAATACAAACATATAAAGCTAGGGTTTCATCAGACTTAAGCAAAAATGTTTAGAAATAGTACTGAGAATCACGAATTAGTACTCAAAATCAGAAAATAAAGTATTTTCGAAAGGGGGTTAAGAAACCCTAGTTCCTAAAGGGAACAAAAACGTTTAAAACTTGAATAATCCTAAAGATCGAGTAGGGAATAGTGCAAAACATAAAGGTGTGAGTTAAAAATCGTTAAAAATACAGAGATTCAAGAGGTTTGGGTCGAGATTAGGGTTTCATAAGAAACCAGTGAGAATTAAGAGAAACCTGGCTGTGAAACTCAAGAATAATGGTGTTTATAGCACCATCGAACCAAAACCCATCGGAGAAAGGCCGGAAACAAACCCATGCAAAGCTTTAGTGACCATCTTGTATGGTGGAGACTCATGGGGTCTCAGAGATGGAGGGAACCGGTGAGATAAGGCTTCAAGGCGGCTGGTGGTCGAAAGAGGCGAGGCTGGAGGTGGCCGGAGAGAGGGTGAAGGCCATCGGAGAAGAAGAACCAGAAGGTTCTAGAGAGAAGGAGGAGAGGAAGATACTGATAAAGAGAGAGAGAGACCGGTCTCGAAGAGTGAGGGGTCGGGGGGGTAAGTGAGAGTTTAATTAAGGAAAAATGATCTGGGCCGTTGATCATTGATCAACGGCTCAGATTAATTCGAAGTTGGGCCGGGTTAGATTAGAGATTGGGCTGGGAGAATTTAGTTGGGTCTTGGGTCAATTGGATTTAATTGAATCTGATGGGGTGGGGTTAAATTGGGGCTAAAATTGAAACAATAATGGGCTATGTGTTAAATAGCCAATTTCCCCCTTTTATTTTATATAAAATAGTTAAAATAATTTTAAAAACAAATTAAAGGCACTGAACTAATTAATAGCGTATAAATATTAATCTATCTGGAAATGATTTTATAATTGTAAAATGCTGTTAATCGTAATATAGGCTATAATTGCAATTTATGCAATTTAACTTAGAAAATACCAACAAATTTGTAAAAATATGTAAATATTACCTTAATTATATCTTGGTGTAAATATGAGAATGAAAATAAATTATTCACTAAAAATGATAATCTGGGAATAATTATTGGATTTGTACTACTAAAATAAACAATAAATTAATTTTAAAAAATCTTAAAAAATTAGAAAAAAATACCAAAACTCTTGGGCATGCTTATATGTGCATACACATGCTATTTTGAGAATGTTTTGAGTATAAAAAATATACATAGGAAAAAATTGGGTATCAACAGATACTCGTAAGATTTTGTAATTTACATCCGCGGGTGTATACTTCATCATAGGTTTTTGAATCAGGGTTGTGTTTTTGGCTTATGATTTGCTCTTATCTTTCAATTGTTGGGTAGATTGCCTCAGGCTTGACTCGAATTCTGACTTTTCTATTCTTCTTCGCCTTCCATATATATAGTCCCCCAAGTGTTAGAGCTTCGAAGTATAAAATCTCGAGCACTTGATTATTCCTTCCATGTGGTCCATTTCCTGAAAAGGAAAAACATACGGGACTTGGAGNTATATATATATATATATATATATATATATATATATATATATATATATATATATATATATATATATATATATATATATATATATATATATATATTTTAGATGATGACTGCTTAACCCTTTTATTTCCATCAGAAAGGTTGTAACCCAGACCGGGGATGATTTTGCATCTCGCATGTCTTTTAGGTCTAAAATCATCATTTGGTGTGGGCTAGCTTTATGCCTATCATCTAAAATGGTTAGTATAATTATAAAAGAATAAATCTAAACCTCACATAAACGATACCTGACCGGGGGTTTTCCCTTTCAGAAGTAATACTTCTTCAAATGGACAGCATTCTAATTTAATGGGAGTACTTTGCCGTCCATTGTTTCTAACTCATATGCACCCTTTCCAGCAATACCTCGAATCTTGTAAGGTCCTTCCCAATTTGGACTCAATTTTCCTGCATTGGCCGCTTTTGACGATTGAAAAACTTTTTTGAGTACGAAGTCCCCAATCTTGAAGTACCTAAGATGAGCTTTCTGATTGTAATATCGCTCAATAATTTGCTTCTGCGCTGCCATCCTTATTAGAGCTCTCCTTTCTTCAAGCAAATCGAGATTTATTTGCATCTCTTCCTCATTTGATTCTTCGGTTGCTTGGGTGTATCTCGTACTTGGTTCACCTATTTCAAATTTATTCCGAAGGTTTATATTTGAAAAGAGTTGGGAATCGTTGAATTCACTTTATATATCATTACAATAAAATCTCAGTTGGAATTAAGGCTTCAGTACCATACACAAGTGAGAATGGGGTTTCTCCCGTACCTATTTTTGCTGTCGTGCGGTAAGCCCATAAGACTCCTGGTAACACTTCTGGCCACTTACCTTTTGACTCCTCTAATCTTTTCTTCAAGTTATTAATAATAACCTTGTTCGTTGATTCAACTTGTCCATTAGCCACAGGATGATAAGGTGTTGAGGTTATCCTTTTAATCTGCCAACTCTGAAAGAATTTTGTGATTTTTGCGCCTATGAATTGCGGGCCGTTATCACACACGATTTCTTTTGGAACTCCAAAACAGCATATGATGTTTCGCCAAATGAAGTCCCTGACTTCTTTTTCTCGCACCTGTTTGAAGGCACATGCTTCTACCCACTTGGTAAAGTAATGGGTTAGTACTAGTAAAAATCGTACCTTTCCTTTGGCTTGGGGTAGCGGGCCCACGATATCCATCCCCCACTTCATAAAAGGCCATGGTGCAATAACAGTATGTAATAACTCGATTGTTCGATGCATATTATTACTATATCGTTGAAATTTGTCACATCTGGCCACAAAGCTTTCTGCATCTTCTTCCATTTTTGGCTAATAATATCCTGCTCTAATTAAAGTTTTTACCAAGGATCTTCCTCCTGCGTGATTTTCACAGTGTCCCTCATGTGCTTCTCGCATCACATACTCTGTTTGAGAAGGTCCAAGACTTGCTAAAGGTCCACCTGACATCTTTCGATATAAGTTGCCTCGATCCAAATAATATCGGGCAGCTTTTCGTCGAAGTGCCTGAGCCTTTTTCTTATCTTCAGGTAGAATCCCATACTTCAAAAAATTAACAATCTCGTTTCTCTAATCCCAAGTTAAATTATTGAAATTTACCTCGTTTTTGTCTTGATCGAGTGCCGAATGAAACAATGTATTACGGAAGCATTTTCTTCATTTGTTACTTCTGCAGCAAATGCGAGATTAGCCAGCGCGTCGCATTTGCCAGCGCGTCTGCTTCAGCATTTTCTTCCCTGGGTATTTGCACGATTTTCCAAGATTGGAATTGTCTGATTAAATCTCGTGCCTTTTCCAAATATTGTTGCATCCTCGCCTCTCTAGCTATATAAGTCCCCTACATTTGATTAACTACAAGTTGCGAGTCGCTCTTGATTACAACCTGCTCTATTCCAAGCTCTCGTGCCAATTCTAGACCTGCAATTACAGCTTCATATTCTGCTTCATTGTTAGTAATGGGATGGCACTTTATGGCTTGCCTTATAGTTTCTCCCGAAGGTGAGATTAGAACAATGCCTAAACCCGTTCCTTTAACATTTGAGGAGCCATCGTTAATAGGGTCCAAGTACCTGAATTAGACCCATTGAATACTTGCAGTTCCTTTTCTACTTCTGTTAATATTCCTGGGCTGAAGTCTACCACGAAATCTGCTAAAACCTGTGATTTTATCGCAGTTCTAGGTTGATATGTGATATCATATTCACTTAGTTCTATAGCCCACTTGGCTAATCTACCTGATAATTCTTGCTTATGCAATATATTTTGTAAGGGGTAAGCGGTCACTACAGAGATAGGGTGACATTGAAAATAAGGCCTCAACTTTCTAGATGCCATTATTTGTGCTAAAGCAAGTTTTTTAAAATGAGGATATCGAGTTTAAGCATCCAATAAGGACTTGCTAACATAATAAATTGGAGATTGTATACCTTTGTCTTCTCAAACTAATACTGCACTTACCGCCATTTCTGACACAGCGAGATTGATGAGTAGCATTTCTCCATCCTTCGGTTTAGCCAGCAACTGTGGGTTTGACAAGTATGTTTTTAGACTTTTGAGTGCTTTTTGGCATTCCTCAGTCCACTCAAATTGGCTTTGCTTTTTCAACACTGAAAAGAACTTAAAACTTTTCTCTAAAGATTTAGAAATAAACCTTCCCTATGATGCTATCCTACCTGTCAACCTCTGCACCTATTTTTTGCTCGTGAGTATATCCGGTATTTCTTCAATAGCTTTAATTTGTGTTGGATTTACTTCAATTCCTCGGTTAGAAAAAGGGAAACCTCAAAACTTACCTGAAGACACGCCAAATGCACACTTTTCGGATTTAACTTCATGTTGAATATGCGGAGAATCTGAAATGTACCTGACAAATGTTGGATGTGATCCCCTGCCTGTGTTGACTTGACTAGCATGTCATCCATATAGACTTCCATGGTTTTTCCCAGATGTTCTTGAAACATCATCGTTACTAACCTCTGGTACGTGGCTCCAGCATTCTTTAGGCCGAAAGGCATGACTTTATAACAGTAAGTTCCCCTGTCTGTAACAAAGGAAGTTTTTTCCTCATCTAAAGGATCCATTTTTATTTGATTATATCCTGAATAGGCATCTAAAAATCCAACAATTCATGTCCTGCAGTAGCATCAATTAGTTGATCTATGTGTGGTAAAGGAAATGAATCTTTAGGGCAAGCTTTATTCAAGTCAGTATAGTCTACACAAACTCGCCACTTACCATTCCTTTTGGGCACCACTACAGTATTAGCCAATTAGGATATTTTACCTCTCGGATAGACCCGATTATTAAAAGCTTTTGTACCTCATCCTGAATCACCTGGTTATTGAAGGATCCTTGCTTCCTTTTCTTCTGTTTGACAGGTGGGTATGTTGGATCTTCATTCAGCTTATGGGTCATCACCTCCGGTGGTATACCTGTCATATCTGAATGCGACCAAGCAAAGCAATCTACGTTAGCTTTTAAGAATTCAATTAACTTACCTTTCATCTTTGGGCTCAGGTTTGTTTCGATGTAAACTTTTTTGTCCGACCAATGTATAAACAGCACCACAACTTCGAGTTCCTCAATTGTTGTTTTGATGTTTTCGTTCTCTTCTGTCTCTTGAATAGTATCGGGCCTTGAGTCTACATCCGTTTGTCCGTCTCCAATTGAGGTTTGTGTTGTAAATCCTCAACTGAATTCTGTAATTGCTATTTTTCGTCTACAACGTCATTTTTTGTGCTTGAATCTGCCACTGAATTGATACTTCTAGAAGCCTATTGATCACCACGGATTTGTCTAATTCCCTATTATGAAGGAAACTTAATAAACTGATGTAAAGTAGATGGAACGGCATCCATCTCATGAATCCAAGGTCTGCCGAGAATCATATTATACGCCATGTCCGTATCTATCACTTGAAATTTCGTATCTTTGACTACTCCTTCTGCGAATGTCGTGAGCACTATCTCCCCTTTTGTAACAACACTTGAATCGTCAAATCCATATAAGGTACGTGCTTTGGGTACCAATTTTTCATCGGCTTGCATCTCGTTTACCACTCTTAAAAGAATGATATTTACAGAGCTACCTGGATCAATCAAAACTCGTTTCACATTAGTATCATGTACAAGTAAAGATATTACCAGTACATCATTGTGTCGAATCATCACGCCATATGCATCTGCATCATCAAACGTTATGTTATCTTCTTCCAAAACTTGGTGAATTCGCTTTCGATGGGCAACTATGACTTTTGACATCTTTTTTGCAGCCGTATACGTTACACCGTTGACCTCCTCTCATCCGCTTATCACATTAACCATTCTTTTTGGTGACAGAGGTTTTGGTGGCTCCTGACTATTCTTCATATACGCTTGCTTACCCTTCTCGTTAAACAATCGGTTAAATAACCTTATTTTAACAAGTTCTCTACTTTGTCTTGTCTCAATCTGCACTCTGTTGTTTTCTGATCGTGATCATTATGAAACTCGCATCAGAAATCTGGGTTTCTTCTTCTAGGGTTCGATCTCATTTCTTTTGGCCATCGCACCTTATCTCTCATACTTCTTAAAACAGCTACCAACTCAGATGTGCTAACATTGAAACTGTAATCACCAACCTTTGCTTTTGTACTAATGTCATTGTCCCGCATATCTCGCTCCTTTCTAAACTTGGATGACGAATCCACATCTCTGTCCCTTGATCTGGAACCGTACCTCGGGTTCTCTTGTTTAAAACGTGATTCCCTTCTTGCTGGTCCCATGTAAGGTTCGTACCTGTTCTTACCGAACCCTTTTTTAGTTTCTGGTCGCCTCGAACTTGTTCTTTCATCTCCCCGTGACTGAGTGATGGTATCTTCTTCTATCCGCAGCTTCATGCTATACCTATTGTAAACATCATTCCAAGTTGTTGCAGGGAATTCTCGTAAACTTTCTTTGAGTCTCCTCGTGGCTTCTGAGCTTTTTTCATTCAGGTTACTTGCAAACGCCATAGCCGCCCAATTATCAGGTACACGAGGTAACATCATCGTTTCATGCAGGAATCTATCTACAAATTCCCTGAGTAGCTCCGTATCTCTTTGTTTTATTTTGAAGTTATCTTCCATCCTCTTTTCAACTTTTTGAGCTTCCGAGTGTGCTTTTATAAATGAATCTACAAGCTCAGCAAAAGAATCAATAGAATTTTCTGGTAAAAGAGAATGCCATGTTAGTGCTCCTTTTGTGAGTGTTTCACCAAATTTTTTGACCAGCACTGACTCAATCTCTTGCTTGGTCAGGTCGTTGCCTTTCAGGCCAGTTGTAAATGCAGTTACATGATCTCGTGGGTCGGTTGTCCCATCATACTTCGGGATATCGGGCATCTTAAACTTTTTTAGAATTGGCAAGAGAGCGGCACTTGGTGTTACATCCCATGTTTTCATACATAAAAGTATGCCATAAGCAAATTGGTGAAAGCTAGGAAATGAGATATTACATCCCGCATTTTTCGTACGTTAAAGTTTCATCGTAAGTTAATCGACGTAAGTTCGGGAATGAGATTTCTTTAAGATTATAATCATTTTATGCTATTTCAAACAAGTAATGAGTAAATTCAAGAAGTTGAGAAGGTAAGAAAATCAAAAAAAAAAGAATGTCGTCGAAGTATGGAATTTGGGGATAAAATACGACCCGAGCTAAAATATCCGGTATTTATGGACTAGTACCATACAAGGTACCCCATGGCCATGGTAGTAAGGTGTATAAAGTGTATTAAAAGTGAGTATCCTTTTATGTAATTTGAGACAATTCTTAAATATGTGGGTAACTGATTAATTATTGATTAGTGGGGAATAACCAAGTTAATAAAGAAATTGGTAATTACCTAATATATTTTGGTTAAGTCTTGAAGATTTACGTGGCAGCAATACATCCTATATGTGATGACTCTTAGTCACTTGGAAAAGGAGGCATTATCTTAAGTGATAACTACATTATATTATTTTGGGTGGAGAAGTGTTATCAAAGATCAACAAAAGTGTACGGTCATTTCCATTCTTGAAAATAAGCATCTCATTCTTTATTAGTAATATGGTTCATGAGTTTTAAAGTAAGATGCTAAGATTTGCAAAGTGATCAAAACTTCGAAGCGTAAGATTTTGCGATTCTAAAGGAGTGCGGTGCAATCTTTCTCAAGAATATCATACGAATTTTTTCCTACTCTGATTTTGCCGTTACGTGTTGTAGCAATCAACAACTGTTAAAGGGATTGTCAAGAGAATTGGTTCAAGTATGTTAAGGCTATCCCTTCTTTCTTTTTGGTATGCTCTATACGACACAAACGAAACGAGCAAATGCACAACTTTCACAAACTACTCTATTCGTAGAAATGCTATAGATGTGTATATTCTTATTCTCCCATGTGTCATATTATTCTATCATCTGTTCATGGGTCTCAAAAATACGTAAATTGGTAAAGTTTATTTTATGATATGAATCAGAGGCATAATGGTCTTATGACGGATCGAGAGATTTTATTAACGTATTTCATATGCATTTCATGCATTTATACATGCATATTGACCCATGACCGGATGGCATTATATACGCATCTATATATGTATATATATGTATATGGGATATGGAAAAGGTTATGGAGTTATATACGCACCACCACCTGATCAGCTGGTATATGTTGGTGATTTGCCCACAGTGGCCGAAATGATATAACGGGATGCCCTCAGAGGCTTGATGATGTTATGAACACATGTACCTATGCATGACATGACATTCATACGTATATGCATGACACTATAAGTATTTCATGATTTACAGAATTATACAGACTTACAGGTTGAGTCATTTACTCTATATTTCTTCCATGTCTATTATGTACTTATTTATGTGCCTTACATACTCGGCACATTATTCGTACTGACGTCCCTTTTTGGTTGGGGACGCTGTGTTTCATGCCCGCAGGTCCCGTTAGACAGGTTGAGAGCCCTCCAAGTAGGCTATCAGCTTAGCGGAAGATGTTGGTGCTCCATTTGCTTCGGTGTTGCTTGTTTGGTTAGTATGATTTAGACGTGTACTGTTTGGTATGGCGGGACTCTGTCCCGACCTTTATGAAAATTATGTATTCCTAGAGGCTTGTAGACATATGTCATGTACGTAAAAGATTGTATGGCCTTGTCGTCCTATGTTCAGTACACGAATGGTTATTTGGGTCTTATAGGCCCGTACTTCATATGTATAAGTTTGTATTCCCTCATGCTTTACTCCGGTTCATTTACCTATGATAGAATAATATGAAAGATTAGTTACGTTGGTACTCGGCTGAGTAAGGTACCGGGTGCCCGTCGCGGCCCATCGGTTTGGGTCGTGACAAAAGTGGTATCAGAGCAGTTCTGTCCTAGGGATTCTACAAGCCGTGTCTAGTAGAGTCTTGTTTATGGGTGTGTCGTGCACCACACTTGTAAGCAGGAGGCTACAGGGAATTTAGGACTGTCACTCTTTCTCCTTACTCTAGATCGTGTGGTAGAGCGCATTTGTAAGAACTCAATTTCCTAAACTCTATCTTATTCATAATACGATGATGCCTACATCCAGAAAGACGGTTGGTAAGAGATATAGTTGTGGAAGAGTTGAGCCAGAGGAACTCGATTTTGTATCATTCTTATACTGGATAAATGTGAAGTTTCCAGCAGAAGATGGGTGTACTAAGACGGATAAGCCTTTTGATAAGGAGCCTTAAGGCAGGAATATCTATCCACCCCTATGGTGAAAGGCAATGAAGAGATTTAGAAGATAGATACAAGTTTCAACAAGAAAAGAAAAAGCAAGACGAAGAAGGGTACCAGGCGCCAGTTAATGAAGATTGTCAATATTTACAATTCATGCAGAGGAATATAAGCCTTTTGAGTTACCTTCAACAATAACAGAGGTATGTACAATTGGCCACACCCATCTCATTTATGCCCAATGGGGGTTAACAGAAGTAGTATAAGAGAAGGACGGATATCAAGATCCGGCTGGGGTTAGAGTAGCCCAAAATGATGAATGGATTGTTTGCGTTAGTTGATATTTTCGAAGGATATTACAAAGGTGCTAATAGATCTCCTTGTGATACACCCAGATGGTGCACTCTAAAATAGTACAGCTGGATATGAGTACTACAAGGATAGGCACTAGAAGCCTCGAAGGGATAAATATTACCTTAGTGTGGCTCCCGACCCTAGTAGAGAAAGAATATTAGACAACCCGAAGGGCTAGTAGATGAAGCAAGGGGAGCTAAAAGTAAAAGAATGTCTTGTTAGAGTTTTCAGAATAAAGTGATAGACATAAATGTTAGCGGGAAATAAGAAGCGAGTAAATGAAGCATTATGAGTAAGATATGATACGTGGATGACAACGGTAGATCAAAAAGATGACAGTATTAAAGAGTCCATACTCAAGAAGGAAAACACGAGAGGTGACAGGCCTTGAGACAACAAAGGAGTATAGGCCATAAAATCATACCCTCATTTCGAGAAATAAGTTCGTGACTCCAACGCAACTACCGGAAGGAAATGTTAGACCTCAGAATGATAGAAATCAGTATGGGTTGGTAAATAGGATAAACTAAACATGAATTAGGGACTGTGTGATTGATAATAGATGGCATCATAAGAATTCTAGATTTTGCTCTGGCAATAATAAAATGGACGACAAAAGAAGATTCATGAGAAATTCAGAGAATGGTCATTCGGGAAAACGCTTCCCTAAAGCAAGAAATGTGAGCAGAGTTCAGCTTAAGGGACTGTATGTGCCAGTTATACTAAATGTCACCCTTGTGAGTAAGGAATTTTGCTATCCTTGGTACGGGAGGATTACCGCAAAGCGAGTAAGGGTCATCGATGATGTGAAAGGATGCCAAAGATGAAGAGGTAAAACTTCTATAGGTATTTCATCATAGCTCAAACTCTTAGTACTCCCCAAAAGGGGGAAATATAGAATGATGTGGCGTTAAGCCAGAATTAAGTGGTCTAATAATTATGGAATGGTAAAGGAAGAATGAGAAAAAAAATGAGAAAGGGATGAGATTGCATTTATTCAAATCCTACATATATGCTAAGATTCCAGAATATTATGCAAACACAACGTCAAGGAGAGGAAGTAAAGGTTCCTGCCCGAAATGTTATTGATAGATAAGGAGCCGGTGCGAGCGGTAAGTTAAAACAAAGGAAATAACCCAAGAAAGATTACGCGAAAAATTGATATGAGAATGGGCCAACGAGTAGTTGGTAGTTGATTAAGGAAGAGCCTAACTATGGCTAAACAAGAGGTTACAGACGAGTCAGTAGATCGTGCAAGATAAACATAGTAAAACCCAATATAGTGAATTCAGCCTCGCAGTAACGTCATTGTGATACTTAAGAAGTATTCAGATAGGAGTGGGGTTGTTAAAGGTAACGTATGAGTATTGTGGGAATGAAAGATAGTGCCACTAGGAAAGCAGTCAAAATATCAGTTCAGAAGCAACCTTACAAGCACAAAGGCGTGGAGGTAAGTAACTATGGATAATTGTAGGCGAGGAAGGACATCAAAAATTTTATTGGGTATACGATGTAATCAGCTCGCAACTTTACAAGAGTCAGAGGGTCCTCCCTAAGTATTACAGTGAAAGACTAGCTGAGGAGATGAGAAAAAAGGCTCCAATCTAAGCACAGTGACCTAAAGAGGAAATGGTCTTGTAACAACAGTTTCACAACAATATTGTACGTCCTCCATAAGAAAGAGGAACCTACCGTGGCTAGTGAACATGAAGTAAATTCAAAAGTAATATTCGAGATCATATGAGTTGCACGAAAATTCCAGCATGCGTGGGAACTAAGATAAGCTAAGTATGCTCGCAATAAGGAGGCAGAAGACTAGGAAAAGTAATAGCTTATGTTTAAATAAAGTTGAGAAGGAACGAAAGGAACTATTCGATCAATGATCCAGAGTTGGTTATGTTATAAGTGCACTTGCGATTCCGGAATATACATATATGTTGACAATCATACAGCCGTAGAAGACTCCTATATAAGTTAAAAGGAAGAATTGAGTCCATTTATAGACAAAGAATTGAATTGTTAGAAGATTATATCGTGGATATTCTATAGCGTCCATGCAGGACTAAAGTAATAGCTAATATCATGGGCCGCAGATTGGAAGATAGCTTAAGCCTACACGAAGGTTGATCAAAGGGAAGAGGAAACTAAAGAGTTACATCAACTAAGTAAATCAAGAGTCTGATTATTAAACCTAAAAAATTATAGAAATCGTGGTCGAGAACATTGCAGGTCCAACCTTAATATCAGAGGTACAAGAGAGATAGTACAACAACCATAGTCTATAACAGCTCTTCAATAAAGTCAGTTAGAAAAGTAACAGCCTCATAAGAAGTTAGTATAAAGCTCCCACTGGATTGTAGTATTATAATAAAGCTCCAAGTTGTGGATGTGAATCATACCTATGTGGAAGGGAGGTTATGAAAGAGATACAAGATGTGATGCGATATTTTAAGGTAAGTACGGTAAAAGTGAACAACGTACGAGATACTCGAATGCAGAAGGTTGTGAATAGTCCATACTTCGGATAGAAGGCTAGAAGCACAGGTATTCAGTATCCAGGAATGATAGCAGCATTGTCAATGGTATATTTTCAAGCCTATGGTTTCTAGGTACCGAGAGATCTAGCCAAGAGAGTAAAGAAGAGATAGGGATGATGAGATGTCTCGCTTGATGTTCTAGAATAATACAAGGAAATCTATGGTAAAGCAAGATTGCGAGCATTATAAATGGATATATGTAGGTCGCAAGCTAAAGTATGATAAAGCGACAAGGTTTTAGGAAGACAAGAGTAAGAACAAGAAATGGTAAGTGAGAAGGTGACGAGAATGAATAAGTTCTCAGGGTTAAGCCCATGAAAACAAGAGAGCTGATGGGTTCTCTAAGTTATAGAAGGCTCAGTATAGCCGAATGAACTCAAAGGAGTCTAAGACTAGCAACATTTAGAAAAGATGGAATGCTGCCCTGGTAGTGAAATGAAGGTGTAATTGTGGCAGATAAAAGATAACGCTTGGGCCTCCGATTGATTAATGATTTGATGGAAAAAAAAGGGAGAAGGAGAAAAGATTTCGCGGACGGTACGAGATCAGAATAGCCCCATAAGGTGAATCACATGGAGATACTATGAAATACGATTATAGAAATCACTTCAAATATTCTTCGATGCAATGTAAGCCCTAGTGGCAAGGTTTTACGTAAGAAGTTTCAAGGTATCAGTGGTATATTGTAGGTCAATATTGTGGCAAATCATAATGGATGGACAAAATCCACAAAGTATGAGTTGAGATTAGTTCGTCATTCTTAAGATGAATAGTAATGAGGAAGCATTAAAAGACTTGGATTTATACATATGGGATAAGCAACAAGAGTAAGCTGGAATTTGGTAGCAAACCTCCGCAATGATAAATCGAAGTAAGAATTATGTTATAGTATGGCCTACTTAGATGTAGTAAATCTAATGACCCCCAGAGGGACAGCTTGACATAATTTTGTATATGTTCACAAAGTGAAGCCTAGAGATTGGCTAAAATTTGGAGGGAAGAGAAGAAAAGAGTCATATAGGCGCACATACAAGTTAGAGTCGTAAAGGCTACATGATAGAAGGTAGCAACAGTTACGAGATTAGATGGATTCCGACTACAAGTCGTGGTGTGAGAAAGAGTCTTAAAGGGGAGAATTCCCTGGCCTTTGGGATTCATTCACAGAACAGTTGCCTAAATGCAAGAAGAGTATTAAAGTATTCGCAAGAGCTATGGGTTATGAGAATGATAAGTGCATCAGTCAGCATTCGAGGACGCATGTTCCAAAGGAGGGAATGATGTTACACCCCATATTTTCGTACGTAAAAGTATGCCATAAGCAAATTGGTGAAAGCTCGGAAATGAGATATTACATCCCGCATTTTTCATACGTTAAAGTTTTATCGTAAGTTAATCGACGTAAGTTCGGGAATGAGATTTCTTTAAGATTATAAGCATTTTATGCTATTTCAAACAACTAATGAGTAAATTCGTGAATGTGAGAAGGTAAGCAAATCGAAGAAAAAGAATTTCGTCGAAGTATGGCATTTTGGGATAAAATACGGCCCGAGCTAAAATACCTGATATTTATGTAGTAGTACCATACAAGGTACCACATGGCCATGGTAGCAAGGTGTATAAAATGTATTAAAAGTGAGTATCATTTTATGTAATTTGAGATAATTCTTAAATATGTGGGTAATTGATTAATTATTGATTAGTGAGGAATTACCAAGTTAATAAAGAAATTGGTAATTACCTAATATATTTTGGATAAGTCTGGAAGATTTACGTGGCAGCAATACATCTTATATGTGATGACTCTTAGTTCACTTGGAAAAGGTGGCATTATCTTAAGTGATAACTACATTATATCATTTTGGGTGGAGAAGTGATATCAAAGATCCACAAAAGTGTACGGTCATTTTCATTCTAAAAAATAGGCATCTCATTCTTTATTAGTAATATGGTTCATGAAATTTAAAGTAAGATGCTAAGATTTGCAAAGTGATCAAAACTTCGAAGCCTAAGATTTTGCGATTCTAACGGAGTGCGGTGCAATCTTTCTCAAGAATATCATACGGATTTTTCCCTACTCCGATCTTGCCGTTACGTGTTGTAGAAATCAACGGGTGTTAAAAGGATTGTCAAGAGAATTGGTTTAGGTATGCTAAGGCTATCCCTTCTTTCTTTTTGGCATGCTCTTTACGACACAAACGAAACGAGCAAATGCACAACTTCCATAAATTACTCTATTCGTAGAAATGCTAGAGATGTGTATATTCTTATTCTCCCATGTGTCATATTATTCTATCATCTATTCATGGGTCTCAAAAATACGTAAGTTGGTAAAGTTTATTTCATGATATGAATCAGAGGCATAATGGTCTTATGCCGGACCGAGAGATTTTATTAACGTATTTCATATGCATTTCATGCATTTATACATGCACATTGACCCGTGACCAGATGGCATTATATACGCGTGTATATATATATATATATATATATATATATATATATATATATGGGATATGGAAAAGGTTATAGCGTTATATACGCACCACCACCTGATCAGCTCGTATACGTTGAAAATTTTGCCCACAGTGGCCGAGATGATATGATGGGATGCCCTCAGAGGCTTGATGATGTTATAAACACATGTACCTATGCACAACACGACACTATAAGTTTTACAGAATTATACAAACTTACAGGTTGAGTCATTTACTCTATATTTCTTCCATGTCTGTTATGTACTTATTTATGTGCCTTACATACTCGGTTCATTATTCGTACTGACGTCCCTTTTTGCTTGGGGACGCTGCGTTTCATGCCCGCAGGTCCCGATAGATAGGTCGAGAGCCCTCCAAGTAGGCTATCAGCTCAGCGGAAGATGTTGGTGTGCTCCATTTGCTTCGGAGTTGCTTGTTTGGTTAGTATGATTTAGACGTGTATTGTTTGGTATGGTAGGACTCTGTCCCGACCTTTATGAAAATTATGTATTCTTAGAGGCTTGTAGACAGATGTCATGTACGTAAAAGATTGTATGGCCTTGTCGGCCTATGTTCAGTACATGAATGGTTATTTGGGTCTTATAAGCCCGTACTTCATATGTATAAGTTTGTATTCCCTCATGCTTTACTCCGGTTCATTTACCTATGATAGAATGATATGAAAGATTCGTTACGTTGGTACTCGGCTGAGTAAGGTACCGGGTGCCCGTCGCGGCCCATCGGTTTGGGTCGTGACACTTGGCTTCCAGGGTTGTTGAGAATACTTATCAATATCCACTCCTTTAATCACGGGTGGCACACCAGGTATCTGCTCTATGCGATCGTTCTACTCCTTGAGCTGTTTCTGCAAAGTTAGTACTAAACTTTGTATGTCAGAATTATTTGAAATACCTGACCTTCCTGTTACACCCCATATTTTCGTACGTGGAAGTACACCATAAGTAAATTGATATAAGATCGAAAATGAGATGTTACGTCCTGCATTTTCGTACGTTGAAGTTTCATCGTAAGTTAATTGACGTAAGTTCGGGAATGAGATTTATTTTGGGATTATTAGTATTACGCTATTTCAAACAAGTGATAAGTTAATTCGTAAAGGTGAAAGGGTAAGTGAATCGAAGAAAATGAATTTCGTCGAAATTTTACATTTTGGGATAAACTACGGCCCGAGCTAAAATATCCGTTATTTATGGACTAGTGTCATAGAAGGTACTACATGACCGTGATAGTATGATGTATAAAGTATATTAAAAATAAATAGAATTTTAAGTAATTTGAGATAATTTTTAATTATACGGGTAATTGATTAATTATTGGGTAACGGGATATTACCTAATTAACTAATAAGTGGAGAAAGATTAATAATTTCCACCCCTCCAAAAACGTGGCAGTTGGCCACAACCCAAGGAAAATTACTCCTTAGTCATTTTGATAGGTGGCAGTTAAGTAGTAAAGAAGGGACACTACATGTCTTGTGATTATTATACAATTCTTAATATGAGAACATTAGGAACTCTTTACAATTCAAAAGACAAGTTAATTTTCTGAAATGAAATTTCATCCAATGCCAGTCGCAACTATTTGTATCAGTTAACCATCACTTATAAAATTGTAATTACTCTTTCCTTAATTTCCTCATCTACTGATATTCTCGTTCATATGTAATTACTGCAAAAATTATATCTCCTATGAGCATATACAATTTTATGAAAAAGATCTACTACTGTCATTTCCATCTTTCAACCATCTCACTGTCGACTTCCATCTACAGCTTATTTTCTGTGTTCCTTGAATCCTCACTTTGTAGCTCCTGTTTTTGGGACATTATCCCTTCTTTCTCTAGCTCATATAATTCTCGAAGAACTTTGACAATATTATTTTCTAGTCGTCCAAGACCCCAAGTATTCTCCTACAAGAATATTATACGGATTTTTCCCTACTCCATGTATGTTAAGGCTATCCCTTCTTTCTTTTTGGCATGATCCAAATGATACAAACGAAACAAGCAAACGCACAACTTTCATAAATGACTCTATTCAGAGAAGTATTAGAGGTGCCTATGTTTTTGAATTCCCATGTGTCTTATCATTACATCTTCTGTTCATGTGTCTCAGAAAAATACGTAGTTGAAAAAGTTTACTTCATGATATTAATCAGATGCATAATGGTCTTACGACGTACCGAGAGATTTTATTAACGTATTTCATAAGCATTTCATGCATTTATACATGCACATGACCCGTGACCAGATGGCGTTATATACGCGTATATATATGTATATATATATATATGTATATGGGATATGAAAAAGGTTATGGCGTTATATACGCACCACCACCTGATCAGCTGGTATACGTTGAAAATTTTGCCCACAGTGGCCGAGATGATATGATGGGACGCCCTCAGAGGCTTGATGATGTTATAAACACATGTACCTATGCACAACATGACATTTCATACGTATATGCATGACACAAAGTATTTCATGATGTAAAGAGTTATCCAAACTTACAGGTTGTGTCATTTACTCTATATTCCTTCTATGTCTTTTAAGTACTTATTTATGTGCTTTACATACTCGGTACATTATTCGTACTGACGTCCCTTTTGCCTGGGGACGCTGCATTTCATGCCCACAGGTCTCGATAGACAGGTCGAGAGTCCTCTAAGTAGGCGATCAGCTCAGCGGAAGATGTTGGTGCACTCCATTTGCTCCGGAGTTGCTTGTTTGGTCAGTATGATTTAGATGTGTATTGTTTGGTATGCCGGGGCTCTGTCTCGACCTTTATGACAATTATGTATCCTTAGAGGCTTGTTGACAGATGTCATGTACGTAAAAGATTGTATGGCCTTGTCGGCCTATGTTCAATGTACGAGTGGTTATTTTGGTCTTAGAGGCCCATATGTCTTATGTATAAGTTGGTATAACACGTTGTATTCCACCTATTTCACGGCAGCCTCTCCGGCTCAGTTATCTATGATAGTATGATACAAAAAGATACGTTATGTCGGTACTCGGTTGGGTAAGGTACCGGATGCCCATCGCGGCCAATCGTTTTGGGTCATGACATTTCCATCGCGAGATTCGCTGGGAGTTCCTCCAATGCCCGAATTGGCGAGTCCTGAGCGTGGGTTCTCTATGGTTGTGGTGTTTTTTGTAGGTGGAGTTGGTGGTACAGTTGGTAATCCACTAACGAAAGCTTGAAGAGCATTGTTGACGTGTTTTGCAATTAGTTGCTTCAATGCATCTTCTGCAGTTTGATCTTCCCCTTGTTGGTCATTCACATGTGATGCTGATCTGTCAGGTGAGCCTTCTCGAGAGTGTTGAGGAGAATTTTGGGGTGAAGGGATTGTAGCTTCACCCTATTGTTGATTATGTTGGTTCAGTTGGTTTTGTTGGTTTTGTTGGTTGTTGTCGTTGGCAGTCGACATGATTGTTTGACAGAAAAATGAATTTGAAAAGTGAAAAGATTATCAGATTTTTCGCTAACGAAACCAATTTGTTTAACCAAAGAATTAGATTCTTAGTCAAAGCCTATTTTTAGAAGTACTCGGGCTACTGATAATCAAGAATTTCTATATTCTCTCAGTGATAAGAAATGAAATTAGATATTAAATAGCAAAGTAATCAATAGAAAGCAAAAGAAAGTAATTGTATTCCAATAATAATCAGAACGTGTCCTTACAAGTGAAATTCCCTTCCCTTATATAGAAATTTATAAGTACAACGTTTCTTCCCTTTTATGACTGAATCATTATGAACATTAATGATATTAATGATACGTTATAATTGACAATCGTAACTGTTCATGAAGATTTTGTAACGTCTATAATCATTCGTGCACATTAATTGACGATTCATGAATCTTTCTTCTTTACTGTCTTGATTCATTATGCCGGTATCTCTTCATATAGCAATTCCGACTCGAGCGACCATAACCCTTTTATCTCGTAGGTGATTTGCTCGTACTTATTACTACTCGTGCCTCTTTTAATGCATCTCTCCAGCTGTCACTTTCTTAGTGCTCCACGTGTCTTGCTACATCAGCCACATATATAAATTCATGTGTAATATTTATTTTTACCAATACACAAAGGTAGGTACACCTTGCGCCAAACCCAAACATGTACCAAACCGAAAAGAAATTTTGTCGAACTTGGGATCCTTTGCATAAACTTTGATTACCTCTAATGATTAATAACTTTAGCTTGTCCTCATTTTGTATCAAAAGTGACAATACAACCGTCATCTCTGAGCCAATGCAAGCACTCTTGCACGTAAACAGGTTGTCCGACAAAGGAAGTGTCACGATCCGGATTTTCTACCTTCGGGAGTCGTGATGGCGCCTACTAGTGAAAGCTAGGCAAGTCAATAAACTGAATTATTTTCTTGTTTCCATTTTTAAATTCATTAATAACATGAAACCAACCATTAATAAACAGCATAATTTATCGAGCGGAAGAATAAATTTCAAACTTAAAAATACTGCTATTACAATTCCTTAACAAAACTACCCAAGATTTGGTGTCACAACTTCACAGACTGTCTAAGAGTACTACAAATAAGGGTCTGAAAGAAATAACAAAATATTGTCTCTAGGACTACATAAAAGAAATAGGAAAATAGATAGAGGGAGACGCCAAGGCCTGCGGACGCCTGCAGGACTACCTCGGGTCGCCTGATAAGCAAGAAGCTGAAACCTCACTGTGGTCCGAAATCTGCAGCACTGGGATCTGCACAAAAGAGTGCAGAGTGTAGTATCAGCACAACCGACCCCATGTGTTGGTAAGTGCCTAGCCTAACCTCGGCGAAGTAGTGACGAGGCTAGGACCAGACTACCAAATAAACATGTGAAGATAATTAATGTACAGCGGAATATAAAAGTAGAATTATATATATGGTCAAAGATGGGAGGGGGAAACATGCTGCGGGGAAATACCAAATAGCAACAGGAGGACAGCAGTTAAATATATGGAACATCACAATTCATTTATCAACAAGAATCAGAAATCAAACAAGTGCACGGCATCACCCTTCGTGTTTTTACTCTCGTCCTCACCATAAAATCAATATAAACTGCACGGCATCACCGTTCCTGCTTTTACTCTCATCCTCACCATAATATCAATATAATCGGCAGGGAATGGTACATCGTGCGGCACGGCATCACCCTTTGTGCTTTACACTCTTCCTCACAAATTATGATAATAATACACGGCATCACCCTTCGTGCTTTAACACTCTCACACCAAAACAATGCACGGCATCAACCTTCATGCTTTACACTCTTCCTCACCCAAACAACAAACAAAAACAATAAGGGCAAGGAATAAATGAATCATAAAAAATAATCCTGGCAAGGGAACAACATTAAAACCACAACGTCCTGGCAAGGGAATAACATTTAAAGCCACAACGTCCCGGCAAGGGAGCAATACCATAATCCTCTTCTCATTTTCACATTTACCTCACAACTTGGTTCACAATTCGAGCCAATGCTCTATAAAGTTCAAGTGCCAATTATACTTTCACATATCACTTTGCAACTCGAGCCAATGCTCTTCAAAATACAAATACCAACATTCTTCCCACAAACCTTGCTCAACAGTAGCAATTACCACATTAAACATGATCAATACAAACGAAGTCATATAAATCACAACATAAGACTCACGGGCATGCTTGACACCAACGTATAGATATCCGTCACCATGCCTATTCGTCGTACTCAACACATAACACATAGCATATAAGACCAAACTCCTATTCCCTCAAGCTAAGGTTAGACCAAACATTTACCTCGCTTTGCAATCAAATTCAAGATTCCAATAAACCTTCACCTTGAAAATTCGTGTCTGAAGGCTTCAAATCTAGTCACAAATAATTTAATATACTCAATACAAATAGTAAAAATTAATTCCATATGAATTTACTAATATTTCAGATTAAAATCCGAAATTTAACTTGAAAATTGCCCGTGGGGCCCACTCCTTGGAATCATACGAAACTCACAAAATGTGATAAACCATTCCGATATGAGTTCAACCATACGAAAATTATCGAATTCCGACATCGGATTGGCTTTCAAATCTTAAATTTTCGTCTTTGGAAGATTTGGTAAAAATCTGATTTTTCTTCCATAAATTCATGGATTCATGATGTAAATGAGTATGGAATCATGATCTATAAAGGATTTATGACAAACAACACTTACCTCATTCAAATTTGTGAAAACCCCTCTGAAAATCGCCCAAACCGAGCTCCCCCAACTCTATTTTTGTCAAAAATGGCCAAAAACCCCCGTTTTATAGCATTTTACGATTCGGGCGCCACAGGTGGCGCTGCCTGTGGCGCTGGATCCAGTAGCCAAATATAATACCGGCACCATGGATGGCGCCCCGCGCTACCCTAGGCGCTGGCAATGGGAAATTATTTTTCCCCGACACAAAAATGGGCATAACTCTCTCATACGATGTCCGAATTAGACGATTCTTTTTGCTATGGCTCCGAAATTTTGATACGTATCTAATACTTCAATCAAAACTGAATTTGGAGTTCATTTGCTTAATATGATACCACTTATTCTTGAAGAAACGACATCGAAACATTCTTGAAATGCCCAAGTTAAACTCCATCAACCATACAAAATCCACTCGAGGCCCTCGGGACTTCAACCAAATATATCAACAAGTCTTAAAACAGCATATGGACTTACCTAGGGTTTCAAATCATTCCAAGAAATGTTGAAACGTCAATTCAATCCTCGATTCGGACTTATGAGTTTCAAACTTTTCAATTTACAAAACTTGTGCCGAAACATATCAAATAGATCCGGAATGACTTCAAATTTGGCACAGAAGTCATAAATGACATAATGGAGCTATCTCAAATTTTAATCCATTTTTTTCACATAAAACGTTTTGAAAAATTATACGGACTGCACATACAAATCGAGGTGAGGTAAAAAAAAAAGGAGGTTTCTAGGCCTTGGAACACTGAATTTGTTTCTAAAACAAGTGATGAATTTTTGGGTCATCACATCCTCCACCTCTAAAACAACCGTTCGTCCTCGAACGGACATAAGAAGGAAGTACCTGAGTCGGGGAAAAGATGGGGATAACGGCTCTGCATATCGGACTCGGACTCCCAGGTCGATGCCTCAGCAGGCTGACCTCTCCACTGAACATGAACAGAAGGAAAATTCTTTGATCTCAGCTGACGGACCTGCCGGTCTAGAATAGCTACCAGCTCCTCCTCATAGGACAAGTCCTTGTCCAACTGGACAGTGCTAAAGTCTAACACGTGGGATGTATCGCCGTGATACTTCTGAAGCATGGACACGTGAAACACTGGGTGCACGGCTGATAAGCTCGGCGGCAACGAAAGTTTGTAAGCCATCTCTCCCACTCGATCAAGAATCTCAAACGGGCCAATGAACCTAGGGCTAAGCTTACCCTTCTTTCCAAATCTCATCACGCCCTTCATAGGCGACACCCGAAGCAATACTCGCTCACCGACCATGAATGCCAAAATCACGAACCTTACGGTCGGCATAAATCTTTTACCTTGACTGAGCCGTACGACGCCTATCCTGAATAATCCTAACCTTGTCCAAGGCATCCTGTACTAGATCCGTACCCAACAACCGAGCCTCTCCCGGCTCAAACCATCCAACCGGTGACCGACACCGCCTACCATATAAAGCCTCATAAGGAGCCATCTGAATACTCGACTGGTAGCTGTTCTTGTAGGCAAACTCTGCTAAAGGCAAGAACTTATCCCACGAGCCTCCAAAGTCAATAACACAAGCTCGGAGCATATCCTCCAAAATCTGAATAGTCCGCTCGGACTGCCCGTCCATCTGAGGATGAAACGCTGTGCTCAACTCAACCCGTGTGCCCAACTCTCGCTGAACTGCTCTCCAGAAATGTGAGGTAAACTGCGTACCTCGGTCCAAGATGATAGACACGGGCACACCATGAAGACGAACAATCTTCCGGATATAGATCTCAGCTAACTTCTCGGAAGAATAGGAGACTGCCACAGGAATGAAATGTGCTGACTTGGTCAGCCTATCAACAATAACTCCCACTGCATCGAACTTCTTCTGAGTCCGTGGGAGCCCAACAACGAAGTCCATAGTAATTCGCTCCCACTTCCACTCAGGAATCTCAATCTTCTGGAACAGACCACCAGGTCTCTGATGCTCGTACTTAACCTGCTGACAATTCAAACACCGATCCACATACGCAACAATATCCTTCTTCATTCTCCTCCACCAATAATGCTGCCACAAATCCTGATACATCTTGGCGGCGCCCGGATGAATTGAGTACCGGGAACTATGGGCCTCCTCTAGAATAAACTCTCGAAGTTCATCCATATTAGGCACACAAATACGACCTTGCATCCTCAAAACTCCATCATCTCCTAGTGTGACCTGCTTGGCATTTCCGTGCTGCACCGTGTCTCTGAGGACACATAAATGAGGATCATCATACTGCCGATCTCGGATACGCTCCAATAAAGAAGAGCGAGCAACTGTGCAAGCTAATATACGGCTGGGCTCAGAAACATCCAAAGCAAGCGGTCTCTCACCGACCGGAATATACGCAAGACTGCCCATACTGGCTGACTTCCTACTCAAAGCATCGGCCACCATATTGGCCTTTTCCGGATGATATAGGATAGTGACATCATAGTCTTTTAACAGCTCCAACCGCCTTCTCTGCCTCAAATTTAGCTCCTTCTGCTTGAACAAGTATTGCAAACTCTTGTGGTCCATGAATAACTCACATGCCACGCCATACAGATAATGCCTCCAAATCTTCAGCGCGTGAACAATGGCTGCTAACTCCAAATCATGGACCGGATAGTTGTTCTCATGAATCTTCAACTGAAGCGAAGCATAGGCATTGACCTTGCCATTCTGCAACAACACCGCACCAAGCCCAACACGAGATGCATCACAATAAACTGTATATGGGCCTGAACCTGTGGGCAAAACCAACACTAGCGTCGTAGTCAAAGCTGTCTTGAGCTTCTGGAAACTCGCCTCGCACTCATCCGACCACCTAAACTGGGCACCCTTCTGGGTCAACCTGGTCATCGGGGCTGCAATAGATGAAAACCCGTCCATGAACCGACAATAATAGCCTGTCAAACCCAAGAAACTCCGAATCTCTGTAGCTGATGTGGGTCGAGGCCAGTTCTTGACTGCCTCTATCTTCTTTGGATCTACTTAAATACCCTCTGTTGAAACCACATGACCCAAGAAAGCAACTGAACTCAACCAGAACTCACACTTCAAAAACTTAGCATACAGCTGACTATCTCTCAGAGTCTGAAGAACCACTCTCAGATGATGCTCATGCTCCTCCTGGCTGCGGGAATAAATCAAAATATCGTCAATGAAGACTATCACGAACGAATCCATGTAAGGCCTGAACGCTCGGTTCATCAAATCCATGAGAGCTGCTGGGGCATTCGTCAATCCGAATGACATCACCAGAACTCATAATGCCCGTACCGAGTGCGGAAAGCTGTCTTAGGGACATCAGATGCCCTAATCTTCAACTGATGGTAGCCAGATCTCAAGTCGATCTTAGAAAACACCTGGGCACCCTGAAGCTGGTCGAACAAATCCTCAATCCTCAACAATGGGTACTTATTCTTGATTGTGACCTTGTTCAATTGCCGGTAATCTATACACATTCTCATCGATCCGTCCTTTTTCTTGACAAACAACACCGGCGCACCCCATGGCGAGACACTGGGCCTAATGAAGCCCTTATCAAGCAAGTCTTGCAACTGCTTCTTCAACTCTTTCAACTCCGGCGGGGCCATACGATATGGCGGAATAGAAATGGCTGAGTGCCCGGAGCCAGGTCAATGCAAAAATCAACATCCCTGTCGGGTGGCATACCCGGTAGGTCTGAAGGAAATACCTCAGGAAACTCACGAACTACAGGCACAGAATCAATAGAGGGAACCTCGACACTGGAATCACGAACGTATGCCAAATAGGCCAAACAACCCTTCTCGACCATTCGCTGAGCCTTCATATATGAGATAACACTACGGGTAGAATGACCAGGAGTCCCTCTCCACTCTAAGCGAGGTAAACCCGGTAAGGCTAAGGTCACAGTCTTGGCATGACAATTCAAGATGGCGTGGTAAGGTGACAACCAGTCCATCCCCAGTATGACATCAAAATCGACCATGTCCAACAGTAATAAGTCTACTCGGGTCTCAAGACCCCCAATCACAACCACGCAAGAATGGTGAACACGATCTACCATAATAGAATCACCCACCGGTGTGGACACATAAACAGGAGCACTCAGAGAATCATTGGGCATGACCAGATATGGCGCAAAATAAGACGACACATAAGAGTATGTAGACCCTGGATCAAATAGCACTGAAGCATCCCTACTACAAACCAGAACCGTACTTGTGATAACTGCATCAGAAGCCTCAGCCTCCGGCCTGGCTGGAAGAGCATAAAATCGGGGCTGGGCCCCAGCACCCTGGACTACATCTCTGGGACGGCCTGCTGCTGGCTGGCCTCCACCTCTAGCACCTCTACCTCCACCTCTGGCTGGCTGGGCGGGCTGTGGAACACTCGGTGCCGAACCCTGATGCTGAGAGCTGTCCGATGCTCGAGGACAAAATCTAGCAATATGACCCGTATCACCACAAGTATAACAAGTCCTCGGCTGCTGAGACTGCTGACCCTGACGACCTGAATGGCCACCCCCAAAAACTCTGGAGCGGCGGTGCACTGATAGGAGCTGGTGGTGCACTGTAGGACTGCTGATCAGAATACTGTATGTTAGAACCACGGCCACCTGGCAATGTGAGAAACCTGAACTGCCAACTGAAAAGGCCTAGGAGGATGGCCTCTACCATACGAATCCCTGCCTCCAGATGAGGTACCACTGAATCTGCCTGAATGACGAGGCCTCTTGTCATACCCCTGACCACCTCCCTGTGACAAAACCATCTCAACCCTCCTGGCCACATTGGCCGCCTCCTGGGAAGAAATCTCACTCCCCGTCTCCTTATCCATCTGATGTCGAATAGGCTGGATAAGTACCTCAATGAACCTTCTCACTCACTCTCTCTCTCAGTGGGAAGTATAAGTAGAGCATGACGGGCCAACTCGATAAACCTGGTCTAGCACTGAGTAACGGTCATGGAACCCTGCTGGAGGCGCTCAAACTATCGCCGATTAGATCTCCCTCTGAGTAACGGGAAGAAACTTCTCCAAGAATAGCTGAGTAAACTGCTCCCAAGTCAAAGCTGGTGATCAGGCTGGTCTAGCCAAACAGTAATCTCCACCAAGTCTTGGCGGATCCAGATAAGCGAAAAGTAGCAAAATTGACCCTATTGGTCTCCACTATCCCCATATTCCTGAGAACCTCGTGACAGTTATCTAGATAATCCTAGGGATCCTCAGAAGATGCACCGCTGAAAGTGGCAGTGAAGAGCTTGATAAACCTATCCAATCTCCACAAGGCATCGGCAGTCGTAGTTGCTCCGTCGCCGGTCTGGGCTACCACACCCGGCTGAACTGGTCCAACTCGCTGAGCTACTGGAGTCTGAAACTGGGGAGCCACCTGCTCCGAAGTGCAAGTAGCAGGAGTCTGGGCCCCTCCTCCAGCCTGAGAGACGGCTGGTGCTACAGGAAGCAAGCTAGCATGGGTAACACTTTCCATGAGGACCCACTAGACAGACCAGAGCATCCTGAAGTACTGGGGTAGCAACTAACCCCTCTGGGACCTGAGCTGGGCCCACTGAGCTGTCTGGGATGGAACCTCCTCGTCAAACTCAACTTGAGGCTCCGCCTCTGGTGCTGCTGCTCCGGGCTGAGCTCTGCCCCTACCTCGGCCTCTAGCACGGCCTCGGCCTCGGCCTCGGCCTCACCCTCTGCCCCTCGTGGGAGTTGCTGGGGGCTCGGGCTGCTGATCAGTGGATGAGGAAGCGTGTGTTCTCGGCATCTGTGAAAGAACAGAGTAGAAATTCAATTAGTCATTGAGAAACCAAACCGCACGACAGGAAAGAATAGATGTGAAGTTTTTCCTAACTCTATAGCCTCTGGGGATAAATACAGACGTCTCCGTACCGATCCCTCAGACTCTACTAAGCTTGTCTGTGAATTGTGAGACCTATGTAACCTAGAGCTCTGATACCAATCTGTCACGACCTGAATTTCCCACCTTCGGGAGTCGTGATGGCGCCTACTAGTGAAAGCTAGGCAAGCCAATCAACTGAATTATTTCCTTGTTTCCATTTTTAAATTCATTAACAACTTGGAACCAACCATTAATAAACAGCATAATTTATCGAGCGAAAGAATAAATTTCAAACTTAAAAATACTGTTATTACAATTCCTTAACAAAACTACCCAAGATTTGGTGTCACAACTTTACGGACTGTCAAAGAGTACTACAAATAACGGTCTGAAAGAAATAACAAAATACTGTCTCTAGGACTATATAAAAGAAACAGGAAAATAGATAGAGGGAGACGCCAAGGCCTGCGAACGCCTGCAGGACTACCTCGGGTCGCCTGATAAGCACAAAGCTGAAACCTCACTGCGGTCCAAAATCTGCAGCGCTGGGATCTGCACAAAAGAGTGCAGAGTGTAGTATCAGCACAACTGACCCCATGTGCTGGTAATTGCCTAGCCTAGCCTCGTCACTACTTCAACCTGTCACGACCCAGATTTTCCACCTTCGGGAGTCGTGATGGCGCCTACTAGTGAAAGCTAGGCAAGCCAATCAAATGAATTATTTCCTTGTTTCCATTTTTAAATTCATTAACAACTTGGAACCAACCATTAATAAACAGTATAATTTATCGAGCGGAAGAATAAATTTCAAACTTAAAAATACTGCTATTACAATTCCCTAACAAAACTACCCAAGATTTGGTGTCACAACTTCACGGACTGTCTAAGAGTACTACAAATAAGGGTCTGAAAGAAATAACAAAATACTGTCTCTGGGACTACATAAAAGAAACAGGAAAATAGATAGAGAGAGATGCCAAGGCCTGCGGACGCCTGCAGTACTACCTCAGGTCGCCTGATAAGCAAGAATCTGAAACCTCACTGCGGTTCGAAATCTGCAGCACCGGGATCTGCACAAAAGAGTGCATAGTGTAGTATCAGCATAACCGACCCTATGTGCTGGTAAGTGCCTAGCCTAACCTCGGCGAAGTAGTGACGTGTCTAGGATCAGACTACCAAATAAACCTGTGCAGATAATTAATATACATCAGAAAATAAAAGCAGAATTATATATATATGGTCAAAGATAGGAGGGGGAAACATGCTGCGGGGAAATACCAAATAGCAACAGGAGGACAGCAGTTAAATATATGGAACATCACAATTCATTTATCAACAAGAATCAGAAATCAAACAAGTGTACGGCATCACCCTTCGTGCTTTTACTCTCGTCCTCACCATAAAATCAATATAAACTGCACGGCATCACCCTTCGTGCTTTTACTCTCATCCTCACCATAATATCAATATAATCGGCACGGAATGGTACATCGTGCGGCATGGCATCACTCTTCGTGCTTTACACTCTTCCTCGCAAATTATGATAATAATACACGGCATCACCCTTCGTGCTTTAACACTCTCTCACCAAAACAATTCACGGCATCACCCTTCGTGCTTCACACTCTTCCTCACCCAAACAACAACACAAATAATAAGGGCAAGGAATAAATGAATCATAAAAAAAAATTCCGGCAAGGGAACAACATTAAAACCACAACGTCCCGGCAAGGAATAACATTTAAAGCCACAACGTCCCGGCAAGGGAGCAATACCATAATCTTTTTCTCATTTTCACATTTACCTCACAACTTGGTTCGAAATTCGAGCCAATGCTCTATAAAGTTCAAGTACCAATTATACTTTCACATATCACTTTGCAACTCGAGCCAATGCTCTTCAATATACAAATACCAACATTTTTTCCACAAACCTTGCTCAACAATAGCAATTACCACATTAAACATGAACAATACAAACGGAGTCACATAAATCACAACATAAGACTCACGGGCATGCTTGACACCAACGTATAGATACTCGTCACCATGCCTATACGTCGTACTCAACACATAACACATAGCATATAAGACCAAACTCTTATTCCCTCAAGCTAAGGTTAGACCAAACACTTACCTCGCTTTGCAACTAAATTCAAGATTCCAATAAACCTTCGCCTTGAAAATTCGTGTCCGAAGGCTTCAAATCTAGTCACAAATAATTTAATATACTCAATACAAATAGTAGAAATTAATTCCATATGAATTTACTAATGTTCCGGATTAAAATCCGAAATTTAACTCAAAAATTTCCCGTGGGGCCCACTCCTCGGAATCATACGAAACTCACAAAATATGATAACCTATTCCGATACGAGTTCAACTATACAAAAATTATTGAATTCCGACGTCGGATTGACTTTCAAATCTTAAAGTTTGATTACCTCTGATGATTAATAACTTTAGCTTGTCCTCCTTTTGTATCAAAAAGTGACAATACAACCGTCAACTCTGAGCCAATGTAAGCACTCTTGCACGTAAACAGGTTGTCCGACAAAGGAAGCATCGTACAACTTCCGTCTAAATTGGAATTCATGCCGCACTCCAGGTTCTTCTGATGAATATATATAAAATTTATACCTGTCATCTTCATCCAGTTTTCCAATAGTTACCAACTTATATCGATTTGAAGTAGAATAATCAATAACTAATCCATCACCGCTAGCAATCATTTTATAATATTTTCTACGGAAAAGGGTTCAAAATGCCCCTAAACTATTGGAAAAGGTTTAAAAATATCAGTCATCTATCTATTAGGCCAAAAATATCCCTTCATTCACCTTTTTGGTTCACTTATGCCCTTTGACCGTTAGGTCAATGCTGAATTAAAAATAATAGTTATTTTTTTTGTAAAACTTTAAAAAAAATATTTTACAAAATATTTTTATTTTTTTAAACTAATGCACCAGTAGTCCACTAATTTAGTAAAGTCTTCTTCTTCTTCTTCTTCTTCTTCTTCTTCTTCTTCTTCTTCTTCTCGGTTTTTACAAAAAAAAAATTCAGTTTTTACAAAAAAATATTTTCTTTTTTTTCATTTTTTTTAGTTTTTTAAAGCATTTTTTTGTAAAAACTAAAAAAATTGTAAAAACAGGAAAAAAAATATTTTTACTAAAATATTTTGGTTTTCTAAAAACAGAAATAAATATTTGCAACAAAATATTTCATTTCTGAAATTTTTTTTTCTTCAATTTTTTTAAAAAAAATAAAAATATTTTTTCTTTAAAAAAGCTGAAAAATGAAAATAAAACGAAATGCTTTAAAAAAACTAAAAAAACCTGAAAAAAAATATTTTTCAAAAACGAAAATATTTTGCAAAATAATTTTTTTTTTAAGTTTTACAAAAAGAATAATAATAATTTAATTTAGCATTGACCTAACGGTCAAAGGGCATAAGTGAACCAAAAAAGTGGATGGAGGGGTACTTTTAGCCCAATAGATGGATGAAGGGTATTTTTACACCTTTTCCAATAATTTAGGGACATTTTGAACCCTTTTCCGTATTTTCTAGGCTATGAGTATGCTATCAATTGGTGCAACTCAGTTATCATATCATCATATCATTACCAAAATACCCATTAAAAGTTGAATGACCATTTTACCTAAATTCTACTCCTATGACAATTGTACAAAAATGTAAATATACATTCGAATAAATACTATAAACATTTTTATCAAGTAACTGCATAATTATCCCTCCATAAACCACTTGTCTTTGTAACTCTTATCAAAACAGAGAGAATTCATAGAGGTGCCCGTCAATAATACAAGATGGTCCAAATTCATGTATGCAACACATAAATTGCAATTTAAATAGTCACTCTTTAATTTATTGATAATGATGCAAAGCAGTAAATAGCCAGAAACGTGATTGGACAAGTATGATTTTACTGTTAATGTCAACTATTTCTCTTGAGTTTATGCCATCAGTTCTTTGTATGACCATATTAATCTTCACGTTCTCTTTGATTTGTCACGTAATTCAAAAACAAAAATAGTTGTACCATTCTTAAACCAAATTCTTGAGTTGAGTAGTATGCGAAAGATAGAGTCGATGGATGATGTTGGAAGTTATTGACTCTTACAGTAATATAGTACATGATGTTGGAAGTTTACAGTAACTCAAACACCCTATTGTTTCCAATTGCATCCTGTTGGCGCTATGGTACGTAAATTTTTCATTTTCTCAGTAGTCAACTTCAACGTGTATACATTTTCCATGGATAACAATGTATTAGTATGAGCTGAGAGAAACTTGACCAAATTTTAAGACATAGATAGCAAACTTAGTAAAAGACAAGGAATTTGAGTATCAAGTTATGTCCATCTGAAATTGGATAATTGTTGATCTACAAATTAAAAGTAAAACTTAATTTACAGTGAAATTTATCTAATCTCCATTCTCTCCGGCTAATTTCTTTTTATTTTTGTGCTTATTTATTCCTTTCCAGGACATTCGAATTATTCTCTGAAGAAGTAAATTTCTTGTAGTTATTGAAAGTCTTTCAAAAGATATGAAATTAGAAAGTCTTAAGGGAATCTTTTTAAACATTTAGGATAGCATCTTGTCTCCTTTTGTATGTCGTTTCGTCATGCATATTGTTGGTTCGTCCATTTTATTTTTCTGTCTTCTCCCATCTTGAAAGCTTACAAAAATTGAAGCTCACCTTTTTTCTCCAACTCAACAGCTTTGTAAAATTATAAATGTCATTTGCATATTCGTTAGGTTAAAAGGATGTGGAACAATTTATTTTCTTTGTAGTTTCATGTATTAGATGATCTTATATTTGTATTCAGTCTCATTTGAAGTTAAAACTATTTTCTCTTCGGAATGAAAAGTTGTTAAAATAAGGGGGCAGTACGTTAGAAGAAAAAAGGGGGAAAGGATAGAGGTGAATGATCGTATCCGATAGTGTGGGTAGGAATAATAAAGACTAAAAAAGTGTGAGTGTTAAAAATACAGATTTTGCAGGTATTGCGAAAATATTTTGAGGAAAAAAAATAAATTATATTCGAGGCTTATCAAAAAGCAAAAGAACAAGATAAGGTATGCTTAAATCATTTGAAAGCCATACACAACGCCAATTAAAACAATTATTATAGCCAAGAATATCAACTTTGTTTGGTACAACTTTATTTCTTCATTCTACTTACAAATATGACTTAGTTTCCATCTATATCCAAAATAATTTAATTTCTAGTACTCTATTTGAAAATTTCATTAATGCTTGAAATGGTATAGTATTCTTTTGGATCATGGTAGAACAATCGAAATAGAATGGAACAAGTACACCAAGAACATCATCTATAAGTAAATATTAGTTACTAATATGTTAGTACTCGCCACCAAAGGATGTGGTGCAGTGGATGGGACTGCTCTTCCCTTAACCAGAGGTCTCGAATTCGAGCCCTGGGTATGGAAAAATCCTTGGTAGGGAGCGCTCCCCCCTCCACCCGAATGGAGCCCTGCGCGGCGCGAATTGGATAGATTGAATGCTGAATTTCTTATTTGATTGTTTAGTTGCATTATTGATTTCTAGTATTTTCAATTTTGGTTGGTTTATAATGAAATGGATAGGAAGATGTTGAATTTTGTGTGAATGTTTAATTGTATTTAGGTTGTTTGTGGTTGTATCTTTTGTTTGGAAGGTGGTGCGGTATAAAAGGCAGCATTGTACATAAAATAATTTTCCAGATTTCCCACGGACTTCCCACTGAACTTGCATTTTAATTACATAACTTGCATATTTTCCACTGATATCGGTGGGAAAGTTCATACTTTTTTTTTTCAGAATTTGCATTTTTTCCACCGATATCGATGGGAAAATTCATACTTTTATTTTGAGAATTTACATATTTCACACGGATACTTGTGGGAAAGTTCATACTTTATTTTTCAGAATTTGCATGTTTCCCACGGTTAGTAGTGGGAAAGTTCATACTTTATTTTTATATCCCCATGCATTTTTCCCACCACCTCCCTGGATAATGTATTAAAATTATTAAAAATTACTAATAATATTTCCCACTGATTGTTGGTGGGAAACTTCATTATTTTCCTTATTAATTCTTCGCTGGGAAAACCATGGGAAATTTCCCACCTCTTCTCTGGGAAGTTAATTCCCACCAAGCGTTTTCCTAGTGATCTGTATCAGTGGGAATGCGGTGGGAAAATACGATTTTCCCACCAGCTTTTCACTAATTTCGCTGTGGGAAAATCATGTGTTTCTAGTAGTGGCTAACTATACACGCGTGAAGCACGTGTCCAAAACTAGTATGATTGAAAAGACAGAAAGCCCTGGATCCATGAAATTTAAGAAAAATGAGACCATTGCAAAAGGCCAAAAGCGAAACGTCAAGGGATGAAGTTGTTGATATTCCTCGGGTAATTCACGAGACATCATTTTTAGAATATCAAAACTGAAATTGTATGTAATTTAATCGCTCAAAGACATGAAATCAGTAATAGGAAATTACCAAGAATAATAAATATCACTGTCCAAAGCAGAGGGCCACGACTGACACTCGCTACTCAATCTAGCGCCACGTACTTTATCCTTCTTTACTATAAAACTTGTCATGAGTCATTAGAGGCCACATCAATATATATATATATATATATATATATATATATATATAACAACATTAGAACATAACTCGCATAACCAACTCAACAAGAATTTATACAGATACATGAGGCCGGCAAGGCTTGATGGAATGACATGTCATAACTAAAACTATACACGCGATAATGTCTGCAAGGTCTCTATGGAAACATATTTATAGTATGTGTGTCGGGATGGGGCCCCCAACATTCCCATAAAATGAAATAACATATACAAAACCTTGACTCGGCAATACTCCGGGAAGAAGTGGAGCCCACTAACCAAAAGTTGATATCGGGATGCAGTATACAGTGGAGGATTCTCGTCTCGTCTATCTACATTTGTGCGGCATGAAACACAGTGCCCCCATGCTAATGGGACATCAGTACGAAGAATATACCGAGTATGTAAGGAAGAAATGAAACAGAACAATAAGATACTATCACTGAGAGGGATAAGAGTCAACCTGTAACCTCGAACTTACCGCTGGGGGCCATAGCATGTATACTAAATTCAACCTTGTATGTGCATATATATAGCTACAATACCATAGTTCTGACTACATAATTATCGTGATGTTAGCTGCCAAACTAATCAGTGATAACTGCCTGACCGGCCGTAGCTCGGTGGCAAATACGTGCCTGTCCAACCGATGGTAAATAACGATACATAACTGCCCAGCCGATAGTAACTTTCCGACCGGTTGTAGTTCGATGGTAAATACGTGCTTGTCCAACCAGTGGTAAATAACGATACAGAACTGCCCAACCGGTAATAAGATAAGGGTTACCATGACCATGTCCTTAGGTATATTATGCATACGTACACAATGCCATTTGATCTCCTATCGATAAATCTCTAATGCATGAGGTTTATAAGGATACATCTCTGAAACTTGTGGGAGTTACATAAGGTCGTTACACTTTTGATTATCATTATGTACTATCAATCTTCATGTACTACACTACCAGCCCAAGAAGGATCACAATAAAAGTGAAGGATAAATCTTTATAATACAAAATATACTCCTAATAAGGGACAAACAAGAGTCAAGGCCATCTTGAACTTAATCATGAATAAAGTCATTTGATAAGACAACCAGATTCATGCCAAAAGGAGGAAAGAATATCCTTAACATATATGAGCCGATTCTCATGACATTTCCTCCAACACACGTCAATCGCGACAAAACACGTAACGACGAGATCGAAGTAGAAAGCGAAACCTGTATATTATCTTTGAGAAAGATTACACTTTTCTTCCATAAAATACCAACTCATGTTGCTTCTACTACAATTTAAATTCACATTGATGTTATATCCATTTGATGTTGTGTTGCCTGTATGTAAATAGAAGTCACGTTATAGCTCCTCCAAAGATGGAAATATATGATCGTTCATTTACTTTTGTTGCTGCTATTGATTGAGCTTAAATGTATCTCTATTAAAATTGTTGTATATATATTCTTAGTTCTTTTGTAGAAAGCCACCTAAATAAAGGATCCTAAATATTTTTTCTTGGAGGACTGTGGGGTTCACCCCACTTATACACTCCAATGCTTAGCAAGTATACTCATCCCAAAACGTGATACCACCAGATCGTATACATAGATTAGTCACATTTTTGTTTAGTTGTCATGGTACCACGGAGACAAAATAATTCTTACGCTTATCCACTTAATCCTGATTAATACCATAATTAATTATGTACTCTCCAACTTTATTCCAGCATTTAACCAATTATCCACACAAATAAATTTTTTGATCTCATTTCACTTAAGTACTAATATACTTCATATACCTTACTATCATAGTCATGTGGTATAGCACTAGTCCATAAATATGGGGTATTATAACTTGACCCGTATTTCATCCAAAATGTCAAACTTCGACGAAACTCATTTTCTTCAATTCGTTTACTCTTTGACCTTCACGACACTTACTTACCACTTGTTATAAATGGCATAAATATTTATAACCTCAAAAATAATCTTGTCCTTGAACTTATGTCAATTATCTAGTGACAAATCTAACGTACAAAAATATGGGATGTAATGATAAAATATTATATTAGGTAAAGTCGTACTACAACATGACATTGTATAAGTGTATATAAATTAAAGTTCTAAATTTAAATAAAAAATCCACGTCAAAATTTATTTTGTAGGGTAAAACACACTATACACAGCCGAACCCAATATCTCTAATTAAAGATGAAAGCATAATCAGACATGTATAGGGTAAAATATGTTATATTAAATGAACGCATAAGGAAGTGACACGTGGAGCGAAGACAAAGGATAGCTAAAACCGGAGGCAACTATTTTGCCTGTCACTGGAGAGAATGATACTCATAAATATGAAGTAAATGCCTGCCACCCGGTAGCATTTAATGAAGAATATTTTACATTATTAAGTACACTGCCCGTAACAAAGAATATGGCATTCATGCCCGCCGTTACACATTCTTCAATGACCCTCATAATTGACATTAAAGAAAGGCTTGATCCTAGGACCTTGTTCCCTAGGTGCAGTTATAAATAGTAAGCTCTATTATCATTGTAAACGATACGAATTTTCTGGAAAACTCTATTCAAAGCTTAATATAATCTTATCTTCTTGATTTTCAATTTCATTGTTGTTGTGCCTGGAAGCCATGCTCCTGAAACTATTATTTCTGCTATTTCGTCTTCATCTCAAGGCTAAGTATTGCATATTTATCTAATTCTTCTATTATTTCAGGATTAAATTAATTCACTTGTCTAGAAACCACGTATAAATTCAATTGTACCATTTTACAGGTAACAGTTTGGCATCCACCGTGGGGCCTAGACAATTGTCTAATTAAGTTAGTCCTTGCCTCTTTTACTAACGCATTTTGATTATTTGTTTTAGCAAAAAATCATAGAAAATGGCAAATAATGGTGTTAACAACACACACAATCTTGAGGCCCAAGGAAACCAATCTCAGCACGATGATTCAGTTAGTGAAACCCGCGGTGAGGGGAACAATGCCACACCGATCCACAGCAGACGGTACCGGCGATATGTTCGGGAGGCGACTCCTGACGATGCTGAAGAGGAGCATGTCATTGAAGCGGTAAGGGTCCTGCAGGAGTAACAAGAAGTCATTCTAGGCCATCTCCCACGGCAGGAGAAGGTTATGACAGAACTAAAGTAGGCGTTATCGGGTGCTTCCAATAATGCAAACGGACGAGGTCCTGTTCCTCGTGGTGCTCCTGCAAATCAAACAACGCAGAGGGTCGACAACAACACTCTGAGGGGCGAGGTCGCTTCGTTGGGACTGGGGGAGCAGACCCGGTCACAACACCGGGAGCGATCCCTTCAAAAGCAAATTCATACGGTTTATGAGGGAATTGAACGCCCGCATAGACCAAATCCCGGGTGCACCACCGGTGCTGAAAGGACCGGACTCCAACAAGTACACTCAATTGCTGTACAAAAACGAGCGCGGCCCCAGAGTTGATCCCGAAGTGGTTTAAAATGCCCGACGTGCCGAAATATGATAGGACTTCGGACCCTCAAGAGCAATTACCACATATACAACAGCGTCAAAGGGGAACGATTTAGCTACCCACGAGATCGAATCAGTTTGCTGAAAAAATTCAGAGAGACTCTCATAAGGGGAGCCTTGACGTGGTATTCGTTGTTGCCCGAGCATCCACAGATTTCTTTGAGATGCTCGCGAATTCTTTCATTAAGGCCCATGACGGGGCTAAAAAGGTGAAGGCCCGGAAGGCTGACATATTCAGAACTGCACAAGGAGAGTCCAAGTTGCTGCGGGAATTCATAACCCGATTCCAGAAGGAAAGGATGTTGCTTCCGGCTGTTCTAGATGAATAGGGATGAAGCATTCACCAAGGGTTTGAATCCGAGAAGTTCTGATGCTTCCCGAAAATTGAAAGAAAGCCTGATCGAGTTCCAAGTGACGACTTAGGCGGATGTTCACAACCAGTACATGTTAAAGAAGCACGGTTCCCGAAGCCGATGAGGTCCGATCCCATCCAGAGGGACCCTAATTTGTGGTGCAAATACCACAGGACGAACGGTCCCTAATCCCACCTTTAAACCCTCTGTATTGATCCCTCATATACGTTAGGAGTGATGTTGTTCAACAACTACCTAAATATGCACTCTCTCCCGAGTAATACACACTAAATAGGCACAGTCGATTGAAATCTCTTCAACCAACCACAATATAAACGTAGTTGAACAAATAGAGAAAAGCTATGGCAAATCCATATTAACGTAACAGGAAAATCATCCTTCAAGAGCTTCCATCAAAACCCCAGATAACAAATTAGCTATTCGTTATAGTATGCATAACTACAATACCAGAATTCATAACCAATAATGAAAATAGGAAGAAGGAAGTAAAAAACTCGTAGAAGAATCCTCCGCCTTGCTCCTAGTGTGTTCTTGCCTCCTTAGGTCGAATCTCTCGTCTGCTTAGCCTCCCTAGGTCTAAATTATGTCCAAACGTCCTCAAAATACCATTTTCCATGTATATATACCAAGTAGGCCCAAATAATTATACCTTCTCCTATGCGAAAAAGGATACTTTTTCCGGACAGGACGTGCACGGTTGCGCACCTGGAAGTGTGCCCGCGCACTTTTCACACTTTCTGCCCCATATGCGCGGTCCACGCACCTTTCACCCTGTTTTGTTGGGAATTTGGAAAAACGTAAAACGTGAAAGTTGTATCCCTTTGAATTAGATTTCCAAAAATGTATTATGAAGCCCAAACGGAGTTCTGAGCGAAAAGTTATGTGTATTTTACTAGACAGTGCGCAATATGCCTACTCGATTCTTTGTTCGTTCTTAACTATCATCCATTGATCCCCGAACATGATCCCGGATTAATTCTTTGGGCTTTTATTCAGACTTCAAAGCTCCAAATAACTTGAATTCATTTCATAACATCTACATAGCGGAATCACTCCTACAAGGCATAAAACGCACAATTAGTGCAAAATACTAGCGATTAAAGCTCAAACTCAATTGAAGTGCAGTAAATTAGAGTGTAATAAGCGACTAAAATACGTAATTATAGCCTATCATCAACACCCCATACTTAAATCATTGCTCGTCCTCGGGCAATCAAACTACACTTTATATAGACATGACCTTTTTAAACAAATCTCCTAACTCATCACACCAAGAATATTTGAAATAGACTAAGAACAAAAGAGTAACATCTTCACCTCAACATTTGACTCACAAGTACCACACATTATTCATAACTCACCCACTTACTCTATCATAGAGGTCAAGGATTACCTTTCCTTCATGAATCACGTGCCCTCCCACAACAAAAAAGAATAGTTCCACAATCAATAAAAATTCAAGAACAATTAGGAACTCAAGATTGACAGAATTCACTCACTCTTAGAAACGACATTCATGTGCCACAAAAGATGCACCATAGGCTCGCTCGTAGTATACTACTCTACTAATTGAGCCCATTCAGTTAACAAATAGGACTGTTAACTGGTTGTAATGTAGGCTGCGGGATGGGTATGATACATTTGGATATCAGAGTGACTATACCTCCCTAAGCACTTTAATACATACACTTTAGCAATTGAAACCCCACACTTATGTCAACTCATAACTCCACATTCATATCTATATACATTAACTCTCAACTATTTAAGCACATTTACATCAAGGGTCACCACTATTTTCACAACAATACAACTCTCTCTCTCTCTCTTTTTCATTTCAAGTGGCTCTTACTTTTTTCAAAACAATACACATTTCTCCTTATTTCATTAGTTCCACTCAAAAGCCAAACCAACCACCCCACACTTTAACTTTTACAAAGTTCATAATAATTCAAGTGCTCATGAGAGGTGAAAAGGTTCAAATAGATGGTTAAGTCAAACAAATGAGTAAGGCTTGTAATGTGGTTGCCAAAGAAATAGGATTACAGGCTCAAAGGGGTTAACTGCGATACATAAATATTAGGCGGTTAAAGTATACATATCTGGCTCAACAAAGAAATGCTTATATCACTTCCAAGAATGAACAAAACTACTATTTCGCTTTGCAAACACACAAGGCTAGTTCTACACATTAAATGCAATGCACATAATACAACAAACCTCACACACACATGGCATATGGCTCATCAAGATTGGATCATCAAGACACTCTAGTCAAAGCAGTAGAGCAAAGTTAAGAACATACAATTTACGGTACTTATACAAGAGTCAAAAACTGAGCCTAAGCGTCACAACCAAACTACTCACTATTCTCAAGGCATAACAAAGTCAAGAGATATTGCTTCAATTCAATTTATCTCACACTAGCTCCTACTCCTAAAAAAATAAAACTAACTACACCCGGTTCAAATAAAACCCTTGGAAAAGAACCACGACACAAAGAAAAACCAAGGGGGAATTACTACACTGCCTACAAAGAAAATCTTTCTTTTTTAGACTTAAATCCCTCAAAAGAAAAATTAATTAATTAAACTAACACAACTAAAATAGCATAGAAAGTCACCCAGACAATCTCATCACCCCACACTTAAAACTGTGCATTGTCCTAATGCACACCCTAACTAATAAGAGGGTAAAAGAAACTCCCTGTAGGCCAAAGGCCAAAGCACTAGCAGCTCATAGGGTACTCAGACTTCTCCCAGGCCTGGTCCTTCGTGCGGGTACCTCACACTTAGTTCCGACCATCTGATTTGTTGTTGCATCCTTCTAATAGCTTTGCTTTCCATGCTCCTAGAAAATAAAAAACCGACACTACAAAATAATACAATTAAAAAAAGCAAAAAATAAATAAATAAAATAAAATATAGCAGTAAAGCTGGGTTGCCTCCCAACAAGCACTTGATTTAACGTCGCTAATCACTTTTTGCCTCCACCTCGAGCTTATGAATTGAACCCCCAATTTGGCATCAAGTTTTTGGCTATGCTCCAAGGTTGAAGGAACAAATCTAACTAGCCCAAGCAACCAATGTAGCATTCTGCACTTCTTGGCCTTTACATGAGGTGTGTAATCCTGATTTTCTGGCAAGAAAAATTCCAGAATGTAGGCACCTTGTTCCTCATCCCTTGACTCCTCAAGTGGCTCAAACGACTCTATTTCCATATCATCATCCAAACACAATGGGGAAAAATGCTTGGGGTGTGGACCAATGCGCTCAACTGTATGAACGTTGGGACTGTCAACATCCTCAACACTAATGACACTAGAGTCAACTAAATATGTATCATCAATGTCCTTGGTTGAATCTAGTATCTCTTCTACAACACCGGCATCCTTAAATTATAGTTGATTGGTTTAGTCATATTCTACTCTCAACTCCTCTATTATAATGGCAATTTCTGCAGCCAATTCATACTCTTCTTGGCTACTATCCACAATGTAAATTTGTTGCGCTTTACAAGGTTCAATTAATTTATTTGTTTGAGCCTCCAAGTTGTGAGTAGTTGCCTCTTGCATTTGTATCTGCAGTGGTTTCTTATCATATAGTTCCATGAAACACTTTAACATATCGTGGTCAGCTTTAACATATCTTTGATCTCCTTCAGGTCAGCTTCCCTGGGTTCTTTGTTCCTATTAACTTCACCAGAAAAAAGTAAAACCATCATAGTAAGGGATGGGGGAAGATAAGAAATATAAGCACAACTATGAAAGTGACCATCTTTACCACCACACATATCACACACATTCCACACATAAGACTGAGTTGGTGCACATAACTCGCTCTCGGAAATATTTGATAATTTTGCCATGGATGGTTTCCTCCACAATATGCATAAGGAGGATCAAAGATAGAATTACCAGTATCAAAACTCTCATAATTCTAAGATGCCATATCTCTCAGATCAAAGATAAAAAAAATTAAAAAAAATAATCAAATACAAGAAAACAAAAATAAAAGTTCAAACTTGCAACCTAGAAATATGTACACCTACAGCTACACCGTTGGTTCCCCGGCAACGGCGCCAAATTTGATCACGCCCAACTCTAGTCCTAAAAAGGATAAGCGGTCGCTGCAAATATAATCCGGTCTAAAAGTCCGGAGTCGAATCCCACAGAGAACTAAGGTTTAGCTACAACTGTTCACTATCACCAAGAAGACAAGCTTGAACAATTCCAAACTTACAGATATTAAAATTCTTGTGTTTAACTAATTAACTAACAAATTAAAATAGTAAATTAATAACTAAAGATACTAAGGGTTAGAGACAAGATTAAGGAGGTCTAGAGTTATGATTTTCCCAATTGTTGGAATCCTTCCCGCTACGTCTTCTATAATTTCGCCTAAGTATTCTCTACCGATCATGAGCGCTCTGAGTGTCGTAATTCTCTCCCGAGTAACTACCACAATTTACTAGAAATATTCTCCCGAATTACGCTAGCTGGCACTAAGTACGACTCACTCGGATTGCACCAAGGTTTCTTTATCCCTAATCCTACCTATAAAACCTCCGTATTGATCCCTCATATACATTAGGAGTGATGTTGTTCAACAACTACCTAAATATGCACTCTCTCCCGAGTAATACACACTAAATAGGCACAGTCGATTGAGAGCTCTTCAACCGACCACAATATAAACGTAGTTGAACAAATAGAGAAAAGTTATGGCAAATCCATATTAACGTAACAGGAAAATCATCCTTCAAGAGGTTCCATCAAAACTCTAGATAACAAATTAGCTATTTATAATAGTATGCATAACTACAATACTAGAATTCATAACCTATAAAGGAAATAGGAAGAAGGAAGTGAAAAACTCGTAGAAGAATCCTCCGCCTTGCTCCTAGTGTGTTCTTGCCTCCTTAGGTCTCTCTCATCTGCTTAGCCTCCTTAGGTCTAAATTATGTCCAAACGTCCTCAAAATACCATTTTTCCATGTATATATACCAAGTAGGGTCGGGACCAAACAATTATACCTTCTCCTACGCGAAAAAAGACATTTTTCCCGGATAGGACGTGCGCGGACGCTTACCTGGAAGTGTGCCCACGCACTTGGCCGTGCACTTTTCACACTTTCTGCCCCATATGCGCGGTCAGTGCATGGTCGCGCACTTGCCATGCCCTTTTCACCCTTTTCTGTTGGGAATATGAAAAAGTAAAACATGAAAGTTGTATCCATTTTAATTAGCTTTCCAAAAAAGTATTGTGGAGCCCAAACGGAGTTCTGAGCAAAATGTTACGTGTATTTTACTATACAGTGCACAATATACCTACTCGATTCTTTGTTCGTTCTTAAATGTCATCTGTTGATCCCCGAACAAGATCCCAGCTTAATTCTTTGGGCTTTTACTCAGACTTAAAAGCTACAAATCACTTGAATTCATTTTGTAACATCTACATGGCTCGAAATCACTCCTACGAGGCATAAAACACACAATTAGTGCAAAACACTAGCGATTAAAGCTCAAACTCAATTAAAGTACAGTAAATTAGAGTGTAATAAGTGACTAAAATATGTAATTATAGCCTATCATCAAATTCTTAAGTGACCGGGCCAAAAACAATTATGGTCGCAACCGTGATAACACAGAGCCCTCAAAAGCAGGAGAAGATCCCCTACGCCAGACGATCAACATGATTTTTCGAGGGGGACGAGATTAACGCGGTTACCTTCTCGACAGAAAAAAAGATGAAGGTATCAGTAACCCACAGCAAGAGGCTCCGGGAAGTCACTGAAGACCACATCATTTTCACGAAGATGCAAATAGATTGTTGCTACCGCACAACGACGCATTGGTAATTGCTTTAAATGTATTAGATTTTAAAATCAAACGTGTTCTGGTGGATCCAAGGAGTTTTGCCAATATTATAAAATAGAGGATATTGGAACAAGCCAAACTTACCAGAAGCATCATTTCGGCCACAAAACTCCTCGCCGGGTTCAACCTCGCAAGCGTGACAACCCGAAGAGAGATCCTGCTACCCACAAATACCGAAGGGGTGACGAAGATCACCCTTTTCGAGCTTGTTGATGGTGATATGGGCTACAACATTATCCTGGGAAGACTGTGGTTGCGTGAGATGAAAGTTTTGCCATCGATGCATCATCAGTTGCTGAAATTCCCAACTCTCGAGGGGATTAAACAGATAAAAGGCAATCAAGCGGCAGCAAGGGAGATGAATGCAATTTCGGTCTCCGATAGCAAAAGGAATGAGCATGCAGCATAGCAATTACAAGAACCGGTGCCTACTCCAAAATCAAGTGAAGTCAACCAGGAGGAAGAGACGTCAGAATCTTATCAGGTGCCAAGATATTTCCAGATACCAGAAAAGACGGACACATTGAAGTCCACAGCGAAAGAGCTTTAGCAAGTCGCATTGTTCGAAAAGTTCTTGGAGAGGAAATTCCACTTGGGGACAGGACTGCACCCCGAGCCCAAGTCTAGATTTATTAAATCTTAAATTTAATGCTGATTGTTTTGCGTGGTTGCATGGGCATATGACAGGTATCCCGATGGAAGTGGCGTGCCCAAAGGACTCGTTCCCACTGCCAAATATCAATCAAATTATTGATGCAACGGCCGGGCACAAGTTAATGAGTTTCCTCGATGCTTACTTCGGGTACAACCAAATTAAGATGAACCCAGAGGATCAGGAAAAAACTTTGTTCATAACAAATATCGGCACATATTGCTATAATATGATACTCTTCGGGCTAAAGAACGTCGGATCCACTTATCACCAGCTCATAAACAAGATGTTTGAAAAATAGATAGGGAAAACCATGGAAGTTTATATAGAAGATTTGCTTGTTAAGTCTTTGAACGCAAGTGATCATCTTAAACACTTGCAATAAACTTTTGACATCTCAAGGAAGCATAACATGGAGCTTAACCCCGAGAAGTGCGCGTTCGAGGTCAGCTCCGGCAAGTTCCTAGGATTTCTGGTGTCATAAAGGGGGATTGAGGTTAACCCCGATAAAATCAAAGCCATCGAAGACATCCCGAACCAGCTATCAAGCGTAAAAGAGGTTCAAAGGCTCATAGGGAGATTGGCCGCCTTGAGCAGGTTTATTTCCCGGTCATTAGAGAAATGCCATCGTTTCTTCGCGCTACTCAAAAAGAAGAACAACTTCAAATGGACTGCGGAATGCCAGCAGGCTTTGAGGGATTTAAAAAGGTACTTGTCAAGCCCTCCGTTACTATCAGACCCAGAGGAAGGCGAAAAATTGTTAATCTACCTAGCAGTCACGAATGTAGCGGTAAGCGTTGTTTTAGTTCGTGAGGACGAAGGTACGCAATCTCCCATTTATTACGTTAGTAGAATTTAGCGGGAATTTTAGCGGGAGTAGAAACTTGTTACTCGCATTTGGAGAAGCTGACCTTAGCTCTCATAGTCGCTGCTCATAAGCTAAGGCCTTACTTCCAATGTCACCCGATAAATGTGGTGACCACCTTTCCCCTGCGGAATATCCTTCATAAGCCCGAACTTTCAGGTAGGATGTCCAGATGGGCCGTCGAAATGAGTGAATTTGACATAGAATATAGACCTAGGATTGCGATTAAGTCAAAAGTTTTGGCTGACTTTGTGGCCGATTTTAGTCCAGGATTGCTGCCTCTAGCAACCAAAGAAGCGGTGATGGTGTCAGAATTGACATTAGGAGTTTGGACCCTATTTACGGATGGAGCTTCCAACGTAAAAGGGTTCAGGCTCGTCATAGTCTTAACCACGCCTTTGGGAGAAACCATAAGGCGGCCATAAGAACGGTCCCTTTGACTAACAACGAAATGGAGTATGAAGCTTTGATTGCAGGACTCGAATTGGCCCAGGACTAGATTCTGGTCATAGAAATCAAATGTGACTCCCAAATGGTGGTAAATCAAGTCTACGGGATCTTCGAAGCCAAAGAGGAGCGCATGCAACAATAAGTAGTGAAGGTTTAGTATCTGCTTGCCTAATTTCGTGAGTGATCAATTACGCACATCCCGAGGGAAGAAAACTCGGAAGCAGACGTATTAGCTAACCTTGGCTCATCAACGGAAATGAAGGGATCGAATTCAGGTACGGTAGTACAGCTCATTCACTCGGTTCTGGACGCAGATAGCTACTAAGAGGTAAAACGACTAATTTGGTTTGGGACTAGAGGAATGAGATCATTGATTATCTCGAGCATGGGAAATTGCTTGAAGAACCCAAGGCATCCCGGTTACTGCACGCTAAAGCAACATGATATAGCTTCAAAGGAGGCCAATTGTATAGAAAATCTTTCCAAGGCCCGCTGGCCTGATGCTTGGGAGCCTCCGAAGCTAATTATTTTATGCGAGAAGTCCACCAAGGGATATGTGGAAATCATTCAGGCGCAGACTCCTTAGTACTAAAGTTGGTGAGGGCAGGATTCTATTGGCCCGAATGGAACAAGACACTAAAGCTTTCGTATAAAAATGTGATAAGTGTCAATGCTACGCACCGCTGGTACATCAACCATCAGAACCATTGCACTCAGTTTTGTATCCATGGCCGTTCATGAAATGGGGAATGGATATCGTCAGACCGCTGCTGCCGGCCCCTAGTAAGGTAAGATTTCTTTTAATTTTAACTCACTATATTTCTAAGTGGGTTGAAGCAGGTCTTTATCAGAAGATCAGCAAACGCGAAGTGGTGGATTTCTTGTGGGAAAACATAATTTGTAGACTTGGAACACCAAAAGGGATAGTCTGCGATAACAAGCCACAATTTATAGGCACAAAGGTCACAAAGTTCCTTGAAGACTTGAAACTCAAAAGGATCACATCTTCGCCTTATCATCTGAGCGTAAATGGTCAAGAGGAATCAACAAATAAAGTGATTAAACAAAATCTCAAAAAGAGATTGGAAGCAGATAACGGTAAATGGCCCGAGGAGTCGCTTGGAATACTATGAGCTTCTGAACAACAGCCAAATCGAGCACAGGAGAGACTCATTTCTCCCTTGTGTACGGAGCAGAAGCCTTGATCCCGGTGGAAGTAGATAAGCCTACCTTGAGATATTTCCAAGCAAATGAAGTGGCAAACAATGAAGTAATGTTAGTCAATTTTGGAGCTGCTCGGTGAGCGTAGAGACTTGGCGCATGTAAGGATGGCAGCTCAAAAGAAGAGAATATAAAGATAGTACAATCGAAGAGCCAACCTCCGTTATTTTAAAGTGGGAGACTTGGTTCTGAGGAAAGTAACTCAAAACACCGAAAACTTAATGTAGGGAAGCTAGGTCCAACGTGGGAAGGCCCCTACCAGGTTTCAAATGTCACCGGGAAAGGTTCATATGAGTTGGAGAAAAGTTTCCAAGCAACTGGAACGTGGCACACCTCAAGAGATACTATTGTTGATGAACATCACCTGTACTGAAAGTATGTGCTGCACTTTTTCCCCTTCGTCCAGTTTTTGTCCCAATTAGGTTTTTCTAGCAAGGTTTTTAACGAGGCAGCAACGAAATCATACTATGAAGAAGGTTTCAACAACAACAATAAGACCTTTTAATAGCAAGGCACACAAGCGAAGAACCACTCCGGGGCTGTTAGATAATCTTTTGCTCGGTAGCAAAGTTCCCACTGGGAAGTTAAGTTTACTATTGAGCAAAGGTTACACGGCCGTTCACAAGTACAAATCACTAGGGATTGTTAGACAGTCTTTGGCTCGATAGCATAAATTCCTAAGAGAAAGTGAATTTTGTTATTGAACTGAAGATTATCTAGCAATTCATTAGTGGAATCCTCGAAGGTGCAGAACTTCCAGTGTTCAAATTCGCATTCTTCGCATTCGAACATTGGGGGAGGGGGGAATGATACGAGGATATGACAATAATGACTGCCACATCGACCGAAATACGAAAATCAGAAACATAGTTGTATCATCAAGACTGGCGCCTACATGGCAAGCCCCGTAGAAACAAGTTGTACAAGTTAGCCACAAGAAATGGCAATTTCTTTTTAGCATAACGAATGCTTATATACTTTTTGAAAATGGAAAGAATAATGTAAAGTCCTTTCATCTCTATCTTGTTTCTTGTCTGAACGATGAATTGATTTTGTCATTTAAAAGTTAAACAAGTACTTCAAATGCTAGTGCCGTAATGAATAGGAGACGTCCTCTTCAAGAGCACCATAAACATAAGAGGGCCCTCTCTTATGAAAACCCTCACGATAAAGGGTTGGTTTCAAAAGAGCTTGTGGCCGAAATCCAAATGCTTTCAGGGGAAAATCACCTAAAAGCCTTGCATAATCAGACGCACACAATAAAACTTGTGCAAGACACTTAAGCAGGAAAGAACACAAAGAATAAAACTTGAACAAATGTTCAAACAAAAGAACGCAGAAAGACTCATGCAATACTTGAGCAAAATGTGTTTTTATTTACAATAAATGTGCCAAAATGGCACAAGTACAGAAGTTGGGAAAAGAAATAAAAAGCTAAGTTGTTGCATCTCCAGATCCCGGAGGAGGAGAGGCATCCGTGCCTCCAGGGGAAGTGGGTTGATCTGCTACCGGCTCGATATCTTGACCCTCATCATTTTGTCATTCAACATTTTTGCCTTCCGGTTCCTCTTCAGTTCCTGATGATTCGGAACCGGAACCAGAAGAACCGAAAGTATCACGCCTGGCAGGAAGACCCCTTTTAGCAGCTGACTCTATCTCACGGGCTTTAGCGATTTAGGCATCAAAGTCGATGACACCCGCTTTAGCCTCTTCCAAGGCTTTTCTCCTTATATTGTACATAACATATGTTTTTTAAACAATGAGGGAAGCCGCTTGGCGCTTGAGTTCTTCTTTAAGTTGGTCAACCTTGGCAGAGAGATTTTTCCGCGCGGATCTAACGGGTGGGAGGCAAAAATTAAGGTCACGGACAGTAGAGCTGAAAAGTCTATTATGCTCAATGGTCCTCTTATACTTATCCTCCAATTGGGCATGTTTCACCCCGGCAGCAGCAAGCTCTTCATTTTTGGAGTTTAAGGCTACCTTTAAATAATTTAATCTTTCAGCGTAGGCAGCCTCGCAATCGGATGCAGCAAGAACGACACTATGGACTTTAGCTCATTTGGACCTAGCCTCTTCAAATTGAACCTTAAGCGGGGCGATCTATTGGCTAAGGGTCTCTACTTCTTGCATGCTTTGCTGTAAACGAGCCTCCTACACAACAGCCTCATCAACTTTGGCTTCCAGTTCTGAGAGGCGAGCACGAGTTTGGTCCCGCTCGACCAAAAGTCAATCCCGCTCGGAGGTAAGTTCTTCCTTTTCATGAATCAACCTTTGGAGGCCTTCAGAAGCAAGGAAATTGGCCTGCAAAATAAGAAAGGCAAACTCAAAATACTACTAAATCAAAGATATAAGAAATAAAAAAGGATATGAAGGGTATAACGCCGCGGCGTTGTGCCTAGCATTATTCAACAAGCACACTCCCGAGAGAGCCTGTATCTTTTCCCAATCTTTTCTGAAGCCAAAGGCTTCATATAGTTAGCAAGTTCCGCCGGCCGGGACAACAGATTGCACCTGGTAGAGATCGAGAGAGTAACGCTCCTCCTCATTTGCAGATCTTCTGAGGGGGAGGCGTAATTTTTCCCCAAATTCCTATGAACGGGGGACTGGAGGAAAGGAACATCCTCTTCTCGGACGGATGCGGCCGGTGGAGATTATGTAGCAGTTGTTGGTCGAAGAGTTGGTGAAGCAGGGGATGAAGCCGATGGCGTTAAAGGATGAGAAGTGGTTGCGACAAGCGTAGTGCTAGGTGTTGGTTTCTCGTCAATCGAAGACGGCAGTGACCCGGTACTCAGCCCCACAATACTGGGCGCAAAGTGGGATCCAAAAACAAGAGTTGGCATTTTCCACCATCTTAAACTCTCCCCAGAGCGCCAATGCATCGTCCTCGGTTGGTGTAACTAACTCGATAGATTGAGTAGTCTGTTGAGCTGAGGAAGGTCATTAAAAACTTGTTGCGGCCAAACGCACACGCAAGTATACGCGCTCGTCAAGTAATAAAGTGACTAAAAGTCCGATGTCGAACCCACGAGGACTTGTGATTAACTATTAACTAAATTAGACTATCCCAACTATCTAAACAATAATTAAAGCTATAAGTATTTGATTCTAAACTAATTAAAATAAAAAGAAAACAAATAATGAACTCTGAACATGGGAAAAGCATTTTTTTTTTATATCAATGTAATGAAAATGATCTAGGGTCATGGTCTATCTAACATTCCTATTGTATTCTTCAATTGAATTGACTAGATAATTTATCTAGTTTATCGGTTGACATGGTTAATATTGCTCATAAGAATCTGTCGAGTTCTTACATGCATATTCAAGCTAACCTAACGCCTACATGTCTATGGTGTTAGATTTAATAAGAACGCATTTATAATTCATGTACATCAACCAAGTAAGGCAATTAGGTATATGTCTATCCTAATCGCGAATCCATTCCCCGATGCCCGGATTCAAGAACTTTCTCTACTCAATCCTATATGCAATCTAGAATTCCCACTTTCGAGTTCAATTCAAGATTCATAGATAGTATTAAATTGGCGATCAAGCAATCAAATAATTAAGTGCAGGATTCAATAAATAAACCAATATGATAAACTAAGAAATCAAAATCAATATCCGAATAACAATAGTCATGAAAGAACCACAACCCTAGAACGTAAAGTTCAGCTCCACATAGACATGGTAGCAAAATAACAAATCATACAAAGAAACATAAAAATACTAAGTTTGGTGGAAGAAAAGATGAAACCCGGCCTCCACGACGACTCTGTGCTTGTGTTTTCCTCTAAAAAAATGTCCACCCTTGGTCAAAAGTTACTCTAAAAACGTTCTCCCCTTCCAAAATAGGTTTAGAACTCCTTTTATACAAGTTGGGACCGTGTAGGGACGAAATAACCTTGTCCCCAATGAAGTAGGAAAACCCCGCACCGAGCGTCCAGGCCAGCTGTCACGCCCCAAACCGAGGGACATGACCGGCGCCCGACCGGGTAGCCCCAGTCAAGCGGACCTGGGTGCCTTTCCTATCCCACGTGTTACCCCGTATTTTCATTGCTCATTAACCAAGGAATTAGCCATTTATACTTAAAACGCCTTTTCACAAAACATACATAACATACATGGTTACTTAATGAGGTTTACAACTTACATTGCCCAACATACAAAATACATATTTACATAAGTTCGTAACCCACATTTACTGTCTACGGAGCCTCTAAGGATAAAAAAGGATTACACAATACTCGCCGATAACAAGGCTCCGGCTATACCTTACACAAATATTAAAACATGACTCCGAAATAAAAGCGGCATAAGCCACGCAGGGCCCCGAGAGGAAAGGGGATCACCAATTCAGCTGACGGGAAGTGAAGAGGAGCTGCGATCGGTGGACTGGAGTACCTGCTATGGATCCAATCATAACACGAATGTAGCGCCCCCGGCAAAAGGGACGTCAGTACATTTGAATTGTACTGGTATGCATGAACAAACTTTGCCCTAAGTAAACTCAAACCATACACAATTAACAAGTAATAAGGGAATCAACAATCAAATACACATGGAATCAACAATCAAGCCGAACAAGTTTACAATCTCTCCATTTCCCCTTCAACATTTTTCACATCAATGATTTCACAACTTTCTCATATTTTCATTTCAATAGTGATTTCGATCACTTTCCACCCTTATTACCTCGGCCACTCTTATCACCACAACCCACACCTTATTACTTCATGTTGCGGCGCGCAACCCGATCCCATCGAACAATCACAATTCACAAACAACACAACAACAACAACACTTTACAAAGAACAACAACAACAATTCTCAAGAATTACAACAACAATTCTCAAGGGATAACAACAACAATTCACAAAGGATTTCCATAACCAACAATACCATTTCCATCATACTCAACAACTCTATGCATTTTATGTCACAACAATAATTGCCCACGACAAGCCATATATGTTATTACCACAGTTGTTCCAATTGCATCAATTACGATTTTCTTCCATCACTTTTTTCTCAGCTCTTGCCACATAACACTTTCACAATCACACATTTGGTTTATTGCCAATTATTTACACCATTATATCGGGAGACTTAACCACGAACACTCAAATCATACCAATCACAAGAATTCACACATAATCCACGTAGATATCACATACCAAATATTCGTACACCAAACAAGGTGATTTTACAAAGGTCAAAGTTAGCCATACATACCTGGAGCCGAATTCCCTTTTAACTTCTATTTTCAATTCACCAAATAGTCTAGCAACGTCAATCTAGTGCACAAGTTAACACATATGACTTAGAATTGAAGTTCACAATTGCTACTCAAACTTATTTAGGTTATCAACCCCTCTTGTACAATCCTTTACTCCTACCCAATTCATCTTACTAGATTTTAGGTTTTAAAAAGGCATGCATGTATGTTTTCAACCATTATTTTCAAGAATCAATGCATGAGACTCCCCCCCCTTAGTTTAAACCTGAAAATCAATAAAAAAAGGGTTAGGGATTTTACCTGTAAGAATGGGGATGAAGATAATCACTTTGAAATTTCCCGGACCGGATAGTTTTGAAGAATCAAATTTGATGAAGATGACTTTCTCGCTCAAGAACCCTCTCTTCATCTCTCTTATTTTATTCAGAAAACTCGTTAAAATGAGGGGTTGGGGTGTTTTATTAAAAAGGGGGTCGGGTTTAAAATTTAGAAAGATAGGTATCCGAGTCAGATATGCGGTCGCACTTTGCGATCGCAGAGATGGAATGCGGTCCGCAGAATTGACCACAAAAGTGCTCCAAAAATCTGATCCTACTGTTTGGGTTTGCGGCGGAAATGCGGCCCGCATACACGATTTGCGGTTGCATAATGCACCGCATTTTTTACCTCAAATTTGCCTGGCACATGGACTCATTTTGCGATAGAAATGCGGTCCGCATATCAGTTATGCGGTTGCATAATGGACCGCATTTTGACCTCAATTTTAACCAAACCACTAACTCAATCCTGCGGCAGAAATGGGGTCCGTATACTTAATTTGCAACCGCATTCTGGACCGCAAAATAATACTTTTCTGGAAAACTTTTATTCTTTTATTCTTGAATGCTTAGATCAGTACAATGGGTCCGAACCGCGGCGAGCTACTAGGTTTTGAGCATAAATTTTCACGGGGCCTTACACCAGCGCCTCGCGCTGGCCCTGGTGCTGAACACAATAACGATTTTGCCTTGAATTCTTGGTGTGTTTTGCTTTGATTTCCATAGCTTACTCTTTTGTCTTCCATTTGGGGGGACAAAACCTAAAGGGTTCCCCCCCCCCCCCCCCTTGTCTTCTTTTTTTCTTAATTTTCTTTCGCGTTTTATTCAATTTTGCTCCAAATCTCTTCATCTTCACACTGCTTTATTTCTATATAATTAAAATATAATATTTAGCATAAAGTGATATAATTAATACTCAAAAGACGGTTAAAAGTATTAGAATATGAGGCAACACTAATTAAATATATGTATATTTAATCGGACATCACTTCTCTATCATCGTCAATCATCGCGGTATCGCCGACCCGGGCGGAGGGCTCGTCACCACGTCTTCCGGAGATGACTCGGGGGAAAAATTCTTTGCCCTCTTATTCTTTCCCTCAACCACGGAGGAACACCTTCTTTTCGGTTGCTCGTTCTCTGGCCGGGGACTCCGAGAAGAAGCACTCGCACCAGAAACAGGCCCAGAGACGCCTGTCTGTGTAAAAGCCTCCTGCAGTAGCCTCGCCGTAGCAACAAGATTAGCCAAAACGTCCTCTTCAACGAAGAAGACTGAGCCCTGGGGTAGACCTGTATTCAACGGGAGAGAAGAATCAAACAACTTCCTTATGAGAAAAGGTAAAAACAAGATGAGTTCAACATACCATGATTTTTGGCCTTCCACCGTATATTAGAGATAGCTCTTTCCACATGCGGGTCTCGGGCATAGTAACATCCAAAAGTTATGAACCCATTGGTCCAAGCCCTCAATCCTGGGGAGAACACACCGAATTGCTGAGACAGGTAAAGGAAGAAAAGTCAATAATGATGAGGAACGGTCTTTAACAAAAGAAGAAGCAAATGATATACTTACAAGTTGCGGTTCATAATTCAGAGAAAGACGGAGCCGAGGCCAGGATGATATCACTGGTGGCGACTAAAATGAACTGTTCCATCTACCCACGGTTGTTATCATCATCCATGCTGGATAGCAGTGCATGGTGGCCTCGCTTGCTGAAGTTAATCATTCCCCCACGGAAGATTTTGGGGGAATAGAGGTTCTTCGCTCGAGCTAAGGATAACTCTTCTCTCGTCTCCTGGAACAGGCGCCGAAGACAAGCAATTGTCCTCAACACGGAAGGGCTTACCTGTGCCAAACACTCTTGGTAGCGGAGGCAAAACTCCAGAATGACAAAGTCAAGTTCTTTGCTCAAAGAAAATGCTCCTAAAGTAAAGGGTTACGTGTAAAAATATGTATAATCCTTCCTAGGTAAGGTTATCCACTCCGCCAGGTCGGGAGCGATGATGTCCAAATCTTGACAATGGCAGTCTTCCTTCACAGTAGGGATACTGGAATGACTGATAGAAGAAGGGTATACGCTAACAACCCACCTACGAGGGTTAGCAGAAAGGTACTTCTCTTCGAAGTCTTTTGTGGTAATCGGGTTCTTTGGGACGATGGTACTCACCGTAGGGGTAGCAACATCATCAACTTTGCCTTCATCTTGAAAAATTAGGTTTTCTTGGAGAAGAGGCCAATTTTATTAAGGGGATGGTTTTTCTCTCAAAGAAAGAAGCTAAAGAAAGGTTAAAGTTGAAGTATGAGTTGAGTAAAAGAAGGTCTTAGAAAATTCAAAGTATTATGAAGTGAGAATGAAGGAGGTTGATGCGTATAAATAAAGGTTTAGGCGGCTAAACTCGTGGCCATAGTTACCTCGATAGCCGGCAAAAGTTATGCTGGATAGTGGGATGATGCGTGTTCGGGGCATTAAATACGGAAAGACGTGCGTCTAATCAACCGTCAGAAACTTTTTCAGAGGGGGCAGTAAATTTCTCGCCAAAAAGAATATTTCTACCAACTTTCTAGTGACACAAAGTTATGCCACCGGAAAGTAGGGGGCCTATCCGTATAGGGTAAAATATGTTACATTAAAGGATCGCATAAGGAAGTGAGACGTGGAGCCGGAGACAGAGGAGAGGTGAAATCGGAGGCAACTATCCCGTATGTTACCGGAGAGAATGATACTCATAAAGATGAAGTAAATGCCTGCCACCCGGTAGCATTTAATAAGAAATATTCTACAGCATTAAGTACAATGCCCGTTACAAAGAATATGACATTTATGCCCGCCATTACACATTCTTCAATAGCCCTCAAATTGACATTAAAGAAGGGCTTGATCTTAGGACCTTGTTCCCTAGGTGCAACTATAAATAGTGAGCTCTATTATCATTGTAAAAAACACGAATTTTCTAGAAAACATAAGCTACACTCTATTCATAGCTTAATATAATCTTATCTTCTTGCTTTTTGATTCATTGCTGTTGTGCCCGGAAGCCCTGCTCCCCAAACTATTATTTTTGTTATTTCATCTCCATCTCAAGACTAAGTATTGCATATTTATCTAATTCTTCTATTATTTTAGGATCAAATTTAATTTACTTGTCTAAAAACCATGTATAAATTTAACTGTATCGTTTTAAGGGTAAACAATACATTAATTGAACCATCAGCCTCCTTGCTCCTTAGTCCATACACTTGAAAATAAAAAAGAACGTAAATTTTACTCTAAATTGGCCCTGAAGAATAAAAAACCCGGCAACCGAAGAGGGGGGCGAATTGGGTCATAACTCATAACAGGTTAATAGGTTATACAGGGCGTCTGCCTATTCAATTACATTGCAACGAAGAGCATGAGCAACGATAAACAGTTCGAATTGTGCGTAGTTTGCAAGCTGAATCATAATCAAGGCCGCCGCCATAATTTCCTACCTAACCACAAAAAATCGCTTGCCGCAACTCTCTCCCGCTTCCAGTCGAAGCTTTCAGATATTCTATTCTTCATCAAAAACCCTATCCCTCTCCGCCCTGAGCATGCCTCGCTCAATCGCCTTTGGTGTGTCTTCTGCGAGTGTGATATTCTTGAACTCGACAGCTTCTTCGCTAGGTACGCGACGACTACTTGCTGCTGCTTTTCTGATTACTTAAGTTATATGTTCCTTTTTAGATTTTATTGTTGTTGGATATAGCGACAATGCAATTAGGCATTTGGCTAGTGCGGATCATATGAAGAAAGTGAAAGGATTTTTGTGGAAATATGGTGGTGGAATGGACAAGGTTGATAACTTGAGGATTACTGAGGCTGACTTTGCCAAGGTACTGTTGATATATTTCAGTTTTCACATTTATCTTCTTACCTCAAATATATGCAGTTTGCAACTATACCTCAATTTGAAGCTAGTTGAAGTCAGCTAATGTTTTTTCTCTTAGTAGAAATGTAGTATATTATTTGAGCTGATAAAAATTATTGAGAATTAAATGTCATTCTTTCAGATACCAATTTCATTCGAGCACGTCACAGTCATTTCTTGTCTAAACTTAAAATTTACATTCTTTATTATATTATGCCATGCATATGTGAGAATTTCTACTAATCTTGCACTAGGTTTTTCCCTTCAGCGTTAAACCTTTTCTTAGTACACTTGTCACAAATTTCCCCCTCAAGATTGGGAGGTTAGGATGTGGTTGATTTCCTGTGGTTTTTTGTTATATTATGGTGATTGACATTATTAATAGACAATAGAATTTCCTTTTGAGAAATGTCGTCTTCTAGATGAGATTTCTGATTATTTAGATGCAAGAGGTGAATATTAGGATTTGCCAGAGCTTCTGAATGTAATACTCGCATGTCAAGTTGAATATATACCCATTTATCTATCATCTTAGACTTTTACTTTGTCTAGATGCTTGATTTCCCATCATTTTGAACCTTGATGAAGTCATTTTTGCATTCATATGTGCAGTGGGAGAAGAAGTGCAATCTACTGAAGAAGGGAGCTCTTGATGGAGGATCTCGTGCAACGTTAATTGGACCCGCGAATGATATCCAAAATAAAACAAACTCTGACTATCTAAATTGTTTTGACAAAGATAATATTCATGCTCTTAACCTTGATGTTTCAAATAGTGTTGTACCTTTACAAAATTATACTAATGAGAGATCTCAGATATCTGAAAAAGAAATGCATAGTGTTACAAATGGCCCTAATTTGCCTGGTATGTGCATGGGTGGAAAGTTCGGTGAAGATGCTTGTTCCTCCAATGGCGTGGCAAGTTAGTGCCTCATAGTTTTCTCTTTTCATATGGTGTTGTGATGTTTCTCTGAATGCATGTTTTGCTTGCTGACTGTAAGTGATCTTGTAAACTTCTTGTTGCACAGATGGCCAAAATTACTCAAGGTTTCGTGCCGCAACAACTTCTCACCAATGTCTTAATGGTGGTTCTGTAAGTCTATTTAACGAGAAATATTTGCTACTTTTTCTCTTTCTCTGCAGTCTGCTCTCTTGCTGGTCTTAGTGTTCTTTACTGGTTCTACCCAGTATGGATGTCCAAAATTTTTCTTGTTAGAAGTTTTTCCTCATCATGTAAATTTCCTTCTGGTTGATGTGTCAGGTAACCCCGGATGGGAGAATGACGAAGGGGAAGAAAAGTTCTCTGGGTATTGATCTCTCTACTATCTGCATAATTTTCATTTCATACACTTTAGTTGAGACTATGTTTAGTGGTCTGAGCTGCCTTATCCTTGAGATTATGTTGGACGTCTAATATGTTTCTGGGTTGGTTATTGTGGTGCTTTGTTTGTGTTATTGGTATCTCTTCACCTATTCTGTATTTGAAAATGAAAATTTCTCCTTCTTCAGGTCCTCCAAACATTACACAGATATCTTTAACATTTCGAGAAAATTCCATTGGCAATGTTCATTCTGGTGCACCTCCTCCATGGTTCAATGAGACTGAGAAAAGTCAGCTAGATTTTATATCGAATCCCGAAGGGAATGACCTTCCCCCTCCCAATAAGAAGTCGAAACTAAACCCGAATCGGGTTGGTGCTGCTTGGGCAGAGAGAAGAAAAGCTGAGATGGAGTTGGAGAGTAAAGGGGAGCTTGTGACTACCAACTACGATGTGAATTGGCTCCCAAATTTTGGCAGAGTTTGGCAATCAGGTACTAGGAAGGAATCCAAAAAAGAATTTCAGGTGGAGAATAACAAATCTGCTAAGGTTGAAAGCCAGTTCCAGAGTATGGTGCAGTTACAGCCTTATATCAGCAAGCGAAAGGTAAGCTACTACATCAACATATAGTCATTTGCTTCAACACAATAAATTTCCCAAGCTCTTTACTATCGCCAAAATGGTCCTCTAGCCCAGCTGCTCTTTACACTTCAGAATGAACTCCGGTCATGTATACTGAAAACTATGTTAGCATATATGAGGCCGTAAACTGCAACTCTGCTCAAAGGTTTAATATGCCGATAACTTCTTTAACATTAATCTGCAACTTTGCCTTAAGTGTTTCACAAATTTCAAGAATTCAGATTCTATTTGGTATCTATGTTTGAGCAATAGCGTGATGTGTATCTTCTTTCAAGCTGACTCTTCTCCAACTACCTTGATATTCTTTTAACGAGAATATATGTTTCTTCTATCACAGCAATATGGACCTACTTCCCTTTCAGATTCGAAAAACTTGCTTCTTCATTATATGGCAAGTCTTTCATGCTCCAACAATTCAAACTAATGAAAGTTTTATTATTAAACTGCTGTTTCTAACTTCAGCTAATAACTACCAACCATTACCCCTTAATTTCGCATTTCAAAATAATATGCTAAACATTTCTTTATCAATTTAGTAAGTTATATAAATATTTTGCTTTACCACACATGTCAAATTAGTTCATATTTTATGGGACAGAGGGAGCAATATGCAAGTCAAAATCCTTTAGCTGTGCCCCTTGTGAAACATTATGAAAATGAAGAGGACAGACAAATGATCTAATGATAAAGGTTTTCTCAGTTCTATGACAACAAGGGGTTTCTCAGTTCTATGCTTTTTAGACGTCCACATTCTTCATTGCAATATAGTCATTTCTTCTATGGTGACCTTGTAAGAGCAGTGTTACCCGAGTTGCCATTGGTTGTGATATACAAAGCAGTTGTCTTATTGCTCTTTCTGAATAGTTGATTTATCTACTTCATATAGAACAAGTGTTTATTGAAACAAGACTATTGATTCTTACTTTGTAGTCATAAACATTTTGTTTATGACATTCATATGACTGGTCTTTTTGATTAATCATTGCAGCGCAAAGATCCTGTTGATGATGAGCTTGACTGACAACCTCTGTCCAGTGGTCAAATTTTGAAGATTCATGTGTACATTCTTCTTGATTTGCTCTCCCAAGCCAAACTGTAATATTTGATGCTTTTAGGTTTCCCATTTGGTATGAGTGGGGCAACTAGATTGTAGTAAGCATCCATGGTCAAGTTACTAGAAAATTGTTATGTTAATATAGCTTAGGAGGTCTTGGTTCTTTTTGTAGTTATGCAAAATATTTCGGGCACAGGTTGCCTATGCACAATCCGTTTCTTGTATTCGTGTCTTTAATAGGCTCAAAGTTCCATATTTATTCATATTCGCTTGAAGGTATCTTAATCTCCTGCTTGTAAGTCATTTGGGATGAATGTTGAAGCGAAAGTCCCTCGAATTTTGATAGTTTCCTCATACTCAATTGCAGACTGTCTTCTAGTGCATATTAATACCATGACACTCATATTTTGACCTGTTATAGGCGTCAAAACTCTGGGATTCCCTTGTAGATTGTTTTGATCTTTTCTGCTGCCTTGGTTCTTGTTAACCGGTCAGGCAATTCAAGGGTGGCAAGAGTGGCCGCTGAACAGTATGTTTCTTGTGTTATTGCTCTCTAATTGGCTCTAATGACCTGTCTTATTAGCTGTACGGGTCAAAATTAGGTCTAGTTTAGCAAATGCAGACGGATGAGCTGAGGCCGAGGTCGAAACCAAGCGCGGTCCAGTGGCGAGGAGTCGCTCAAAGGGAGAGGCCGGTGTCGACGTCGAGCAGAGGGTAAACGGCTGCTGCAACATTTAGAATGTTCCTAGGATTATGAATAAGAATATTCAACTGAATATTCCTCCATATTGTACTTTATTAGGGTTTTCTAGGGATATCCCTTATAAATAGAAAGAGAGAGGAAACAAAAAGGGGATCGGAACTTTTGTGGAAGAACATCTTGTAAAGAGTTGATTATCTAGGAATATACAAAAAGTTGATTTTGTCTCTCTTGTTTGGTTCCATCGCATAATATTACTCTTTAGCTCACAAGATCCAAGAATATATAGTTCACTTCATTTGTCTGTTGTCACACGTTGGAGTTAGAGGAAAGAATCATCCATCTCATCCAACATTTGGGTGCTAAATCACTTCTTATTACACTTAATGTCATTTATCACATTTATTGCATGTTTTCATCCTCGTATTAATTACTAGTCATTGAGCATTAACTCAGCATTTGTTAACTCGCGGACCCATACCGTCTAAGTTGATTAATTTCGGATCTAGAATTTATTACTTTTAACTTGGATTCACCCCTTATCTATTTATTAAATTGGTTTAACTAAAAGGGTTTAAAACTTTTGGTTCAAACAATTTGGTGCCGTCTGTGAGGACTTCCTAGTTAAAAAGTTTAGTTTCTTCTAGATCTAAAAAAAAAAAAAAAGCTCCCATTTTTCTTGCTTGCACAAGCTAACAATGGCAGGAAAAGGAGAGGAAAGACTGAAAGCAGTGATGGGTGTCACTACCAATCTCCTAGGCACCATCAACGAGATGGACAAGGAAGACGAGAAGAATGTGACGCCGAGCGCCTCACCCAGGGAAAGTGATTCACCCCCTCCTCATGGGAGTGTAACCGCTTCACATGAGAAGGGAGCCTCCACGTCCACGACGGAAGAAGCGCCATCCGCAGTGAAAAAGTTATTGGAGGCGTGGCTGACAAGTACCCTAAGCAGTATACTCGACAAACCCGCTCAAGGAGCGAGTAGGAACACCGCACGAGTTGACACCCCAATAACCATCAAAGAGCAACACGCTCCTCCCCCAAAAGGTAACCCTCACACCGTTGTTGATGCAGGTAATGATGCCCTCGTAGCTGTTCTAAAGAAAATGGAGAATGAGAATAAAGCACTCCGCGACCAAATGAGGGAGCACCAAGACCAGGCGCCCCGAAACTCCTGCCAAAATGGGACGTCGACCGTTTCGTGGAACAGCCATACAGCGAGGAGGCAGCCCCACACGCTATACCCAAAACTTTTAAAATGCCACCATATCTGAAAATATACGACGGCACAACGGACCCTGAAGACCATATCATTTATTACGTCACCGTGGTAAAAGGCAACGACCTCTCGAAAGAGCAGGTACCGTCGGTGCTGCTGAAGAAGTTCGGCGAAAACCTAATAGGGGGCCCTTAACATGGTACTCAAATTACCAGCACGTTCCATAATGACGTTCGAAGAAATGGCCGACAAGTTCGTCACCGCCCATGCCGGGGCCAAGAAAGCAGAAGCCAGAGTGAATGACATATTTGCCGTGAAACAGTCGCCTGGCGAAGGACTCAGGGACTTCCTCGCCCGGTTCAATAGGGTAAGAATGAGCCTGCCAAACGTATCAGAAGGGATGGCGGTAGCGGCGTTTCAAAACGGGTTAAATAGGAACGGGTCAAGGGCAACCAGAAAATTATTAAGCAGACTCATGAAATACCCTACCACCACTTGGGAAGAAATTCACAACGCTTACTGTGCTGAAGTGAGGGCTGATAAAGACGACCTCAATGGTCCGACCCAACGGCTAACGACAGTTCAAATGGAATCAAGGAAAGATCATCGGAATGACAGCAGAAGAGATCACGCAGGCCCACGCCTCAATCGGGAAAGGCACCAACCGTACAACAGAGCAACCATCCCACTATCTCCCCGCCAAGCCGAAGGGGCGTCCCGGCTACAAACGGTAACTCACCAAAACGAAAGAGGTATGCCTCCACTGCTATCTGCTCACAATTTTTGTGTCACTCCTTTAGAAATAGTTTATGACCTGGAGAAGCTCGGTCCCAAGGTGAAATGGCCACAGAAGATGAAGTCGGACCTAAATTCTAGAAAGTCGAATGCCCTCTGCGAGTTCCATCAGGAACGGGGCCACAAGACTGAGGATTGCATAGCTTACGACAAAAAGTAGTGAACATGCTCCACCAAAGACATTTAAAGGGGTTGATGAGCGATCAAGGCAGAGCCAATTTTGCCTGTGGACGAGAACCGCATCAAGGCCCCCCAAAGCCACCCTCCCCCGCCCGCACGATACAAATGATCATTGGCGGAGGCAATGAAGCAACAATCAACCATGTGAAGTTCACCACCATACACAAATTGAAGCGATCGATCACCCATGAACGGTATGATGACCTCGAAGACAGTATCATCTTCGATAAGTCAGATACCCATGGTTTGACCTTTCCTCATTTCGACGCTCTTGTCATTACTTTACGAATTTCAAATACCGATGTAAGAAGAATCATGGTAGACGACGGCAGCTGCGCGTGTATTATCCACCCCCGAGTTCTCACAAAATGAGACTCGAGGATAAGATAGTACCACGCTGCATAACACTAACAGGTTTTTACAATGCAATTTGAACGAACCTCCAGAGAGATAACATTGCATGTTCTTTCCGGGGGCGTCACCTTGGAAACAACATCCCATGTAATGAACCAAGACACAGCCTACAACGCCATTATAGGGCAACCCTGGATACACGCCATGAGGGCCATCCCATCCAGTTTATATCAGGTCATCAAGTTGTCTACCCCATGGGGAATATTCAGCATCCGCGGTGAACAGTGCACAGCTCAAGAATGCTACCGCATCGCCCAAGATTGCACATACACTCAATAGTTAAAAGAGGAAGGCTCAGGAGCATAGCAATTATCGAAGTCGGGGCCCGAGTCTGACGAACAAACAGACGTCGTCAGAGACCCCGACGTCGTGGAAGCCACAAGGTCAACAGTGGAAGACCTCGATCCCGTCCAGCTGGACAAAAACGAACACAGCAAAAAAGCCTACATCGGCCACAAACTCACAGAACCAGGTAAATTCCATAAATTTTTAACTGACAATGCCAATCTGTTTGCTTTCTCCGATTCAGATATGCCAGGTATCCCGAAAGACATTGCAACACACAAGCTGAATGTTGATCCACTATACCCGCCAGTACGGCAAATCAGAAGAAAGTTCAATGCTGCAATCAACGAGGCCGTCCATGAAGAAGTAGAAAAATTGCTAGCCAACGGTTTCATTCGAGAGTTAAAATACCCCCAATGGGTCGCTAACGTGGTCATGGTGAAAAAGAAAAATGGGAAATGGCACATGTGCGTAGACTTCACGGACCTAAACAAAGCCTACCCGAAAGACTCCTTCTAGTTGCCTCACGTCAATCAACTCATCGACGAAACAGCAGGACACGAGCTATTAAGCTTTTTGGACGCCTACTCAGGCTACAACCAGATCCTCATGGAGGAGTAGCACTAAGAAAAAACTGCCTTCATCACCCACCAAGGGACGTACTGCAATAGAGTCATGCCGTTCGGGTTGAAAAATGTAGGGGCGACCTATCAAAGGCTGGTCACCAAGATATTCAAAGAGCAACTAGGCAAAACGATGTAAGTCTATATAGACGACATGTTAGTCAAATCAAAAAGAAAAAAGGACCACATCGACCACCTGAGGGAAGCATTCGACATACTCAGACGATACGGCATAAAGCTGAACCCTGAGAAGTGTGCTTTTGGCACGACCTTGGGAAAGTTCCTCGATTTTTTGGTGTTGTATAGAGGCATCGAGGTCAATTCTGACCAAATTAAGGCTATAGAAGGAATACCTAAAATTTTGACCAACATGAAACAAGTGCAAAAGTTGACCGGCAGTATAGCCGCCCTGTCGAGGTTCATCTCACGATCCTCTGACACATGTCACAAATTCTTCAACGTTCTCAAAAAGTACAATGGACTCCAGTGGAATTCCGAATGTGTCAATGCCCTAAGAGAACTAAAGGCATACTTGTCCTCACCCTCATTACTCGCCAAGGCAGAACTAGGCGAACGTCTCTCAATCTACCTGGCCGTGTGCGACGTCGCTGTAAGCGCAGTCTTGGTATGTGAAAACAAAGGTACGTAATCTCCAATCTATTACATTAGCAAAACCCCGGTCGATGCCGAAACAAGGTATCCCCACCTTGAAAAATTGGCCCTGACCTTAGTCGTAGCTTCACGAAAGCTGAGACCCTATTTCCAATGCCACCCCATCTCGGTGGTCACGACCTTCCCCCTAAGAAGCATCTTACATATACTCGAGCTGTCGGGTAGATTGGCCAAGTGGGCCATCGAATTAAGTGAACACGACATAACATATCAGTTGCGAACAACAATAAAGTCGCAAGTACTTGCCGACTTCAGCGCTAAAATATCACCCGAGGCCGAGCAGGAAGCCGCCCGTACCTCTCCCAAGTTACCCGAATTATGGTTCCTGTACACCGATGGTACCTCCAACGCGGCAGGATCTGGACTTGGACTCATGCTCGAGGTCCCAAAGGGCGAAGTCATTCGCCAGCCCATACGGTGTCCCCACATAACTAACAATGAGACCGAGTATGAGGCCGTAATTACAGGGCTGAAACTAGCTCTTAAGTATGGAGCACGGCGAGTCATCCTCCGATGTGACTCATAACTCGTCGTCAACCAAGTCACAAGGACTTTCCAAATAAAATAACAAAGGCTACAAAAATATCAGGCATAAATTCATAAGCTATTGCCCGAGTTCGATGAGTGCCAACTCGACCAGATACCCCGAGCACAAAACATCGAAGACAACGGCCTTGCCAAATTAGCAGTGCCCACCAAGAACATAAGCGAAAAAGAAAAGGTAGTCACCCTCCTCCGTTCGTCGATAGACCAAATTGAGGTACGCACTATAAACTTGACTTGGGACTAGCACAACCGTATTATGTCATATTTGCAGGACGGAGTGCTCCCACCCGACAAAAAAGAAGCCAAGAAGCTTCGAATACAGGCGGCCCGATACATCATCATCAACCATGAGCTGTACAAAAGAACGTTTGGCGGTCCCTTGGCGAAGTGCCTAAGACCAAACCAAACTAGGCGCGTCCTCGAAGAAGTACATGAAGGTCACTGTGGAGCACATACCACTAATTGAGCCCTCGTTAGATGCCTCATACGGGCAGGCTATTACTAGCCCACCATGAAAAAGGAAGTCGCCGACTTCGTCAAAAAGTGTGAACAATGCCAAAAATACGCTCCAATGATCCACCAGGCGGGAGAGCACCTCCACTCCGTCACATCGCCTTGGCCATTCATCAAATGGGGGATGGACATCGTTGGACCCCTTCCAGCGGGATGAGGTAATATAAGATTTCTTTTGATTTTAACTGACTATTTTTCCATGTGGGTAGAAACAGGAGCATTCGCCCAAATACGCGAACAGGAAGTTATCACATTTATATGGAGGAACATCATATGCCGCTTCGACATCCCCAAAGAAATCAATTGTGACAACGAACCCCAATTCACCGGAATAAAGACCGCCGAATTCTTCGAGAAATGGCACATCAAGAGAATACTCTCCACGCCATACCATCTCGCAGGCAATGGTCAGGCGGAATCCTCCAACAAAACAATACTGAACATCATGAAGAAGAAGCTTGAGGATGCCAAGGGACTGTGGCCGAAAATGCTACCGGAAGTGCTATGGGCATACCGTACCACGCCAAAAACAAGCACAGGAGAAACACCATATTCACTAGTCTACGGGACTGACGCAGTGATACCGGTCAAAGTCGGGGATCCAAGTTTAAGATACTCCAACGAGAGCGGACCAAGTAACGATGAAAGCAGAAAGCAAGACCTCGAAGAAACAGATGAACGAAGAGACATGGCCTACATAAGAATGATAGCTCAAAAACAGCAAGCAGAACGGTACTACAACAAAAAAAACCAAAGTCAAACCACTCAAGGTAGGGGATTATGTACTCAAATCCAAAACACAAGCGAGCAAAGACCCACGAGAAGGCAAACTGGGAACCAATTGGGATAGACCATGCAAAATCACGGCAACAGCAAACAAAGGATCATTCCAACTAGAAACAATGGATGGAAAACTACTACCAAACAATTGGAACGTCGCCCACCTCAAATACTTCAACTTCTGAAGATGGACTTCCTCCAAGTCGTACTCTTTTTCTCTCACCCGAGTTTATCCTAATTGGGTTTTCTCGGGGAGGTTTTTAATGAGGCGATGAAGGGGGCGTCTCGGAGTTCAGGTATTTAGTTCATCTCCCCGCCTATCAACTACCTCTCTAGGCCGAGCGATGAAGGGATTAGATAGACTAGGACTCCTTGAATGTATGTACGGACCAAAGAGAAATGTAATATTCTCCAATGAATAAACAAAGCAGTATTTCTTATGTCTCCACCAAATTTGCACATCACGCCAACACAAAGGCAATATACATTCGACCTCGTTCGAATTAACCTACATTTGACCTCGTTCGAATTAACCTACATTCGACATCGTTCGAATCGTTCTACATTCGACCTCATTCAAATCATTCTACATTCGACCTCACTCGAATTAACCTACATTCGACCTCGTTCAAATTAACTTACATTCGACCTCGTTCAAATTAACTTACACTCGACCCCGTTCAAATCGTTCTACATTCGACCTTGATCGAATCATTCTACATTCGACCTCGTTTGAATCATTCTACATTCCACCTCGCTCGAATTAACCTACAATCGACCTCGTTCGAATTAACTTACATTTGACCTCGTTCGAATCAATATACATTCGACCTCGTCCGAATCAAACCAAAAGTTAAGAACATTCTTGCAAAAGAACTCACAAAAAAAAAGAGCTAGAAATACACAACAAAAGACAACTGTTTCATTTCAATCATTCCATTCCAATACATTTTTACAAAAGGCTGGAAAGACGCCCCCATAAAAATAGCAAAACACAAAAAAGCAAAAATCAAGTACATCCCCCCCATCACCAACGTCACCGACATACTCATCATCGTACCAAGGGTCGGAGGCAAGCCTATCTAAGGCATCTTCATCATCGTCTTCTCCGGGCGTACTGGGATCATAACCACATGCATCACGAGCTGCACGTGCCTTAACACGAACATCCTCAAATTCAGCCTCAGAAAATCTTCCCGGCTGTCTTCAGAGACCTATATATGTCAAGTTGGGCCTCAATATGAACCCACATTTCATATAACTTGCGTGACACACAGGGAGCGACAGAAGTATGAGAAGTGGACGGCTGAGCCTGTACCTACGCCTTCTCGTCCCTTAGGGCGACAACCTGCTCATTCAGCTAAGACAGCTCCGCCTCCAAACCCCCAATCCTTTCCTCAAATCTCGCTTCCTTGAGCACCAAAGTTTCCGTCTCACTAGCTCGCTCGGATCTGCAAACATAAAGGGCGCCCCCTAGGGCTGCTGTCTCCGCCGCATCGGTCATTCTTGCTTTCTCGGCTCGACCCAACTCTTCAACCCTGGTGCTCAACTCATCCCGCAAGTTGACGACCCTTGTTTCACTCTGCTTGAGCTCGACCCTTAAAGACGCCACCTGCGCTTGAAGGTCAGTATTTTCGACCGTCACTCCCTTGCTCACCTCGAGCTCATCCTCCTTAGCCTTCAACGCCCCCTCAAGCACGCTACATCTGTCGATGGGTTCTTCGTCTTTTTCCCTCAACTCCTCATCTTTCTACTTGAGCCCATCACGGAGCGTCTGGAACTGGCCGTCCTGGTTAAGAAAGTCAACTAGCGTTCGATGCTTAGAACGGTACTCTCTGTACTTGGACACCATATTCTTGAAGAGGGCCGTCCTTCGCTCTTCTCGTCGATCACACTCAATCTCCATGATGAGGGTCTGACATGCAAAAGAAGAAAGGTCAGTGGAAGCAAATTACAAATAAAAAATGAATTAACCTAACATGGGAAAAGCAAACTCACTCACAAGGCCATGCCAGATACCCAACGACAGATCTGCTCCTCTCAGCGTCTGCAACGTCCTATTCTCGGAATCTGCACAGAGAGGAGCGAAGGCCGGCACCACCCGTTCCGAGTTGGCCAAGAGATCGTAATCCATGGGAATGACTATGTGTCGATTAGGCCCCTCCGTCCTTATCTCCACTCAGGTGAACCTCTCCTAAAAAGCCCGCACCTCCTCGGGGTCGATATCGGAGCCCGACCCATCATCTTATATGAGGACGGTTTTATCCTTTCCGTCCGCTGATGATGAGCCGACCCCGGCTATTCGTGCAGGTTCCCCTCTGACATAGGTCCCTTCGACCTCTGACGGCCCTCCCTCCGTGACGATAGCCGGCGTGGGAGCAACCTCAATGCCCAGTAAAGGCGCTGCCTCCGCGTCCAAATCAATGGGCCTTTCCGACTCGATATCAGCAACATCAACCCTTCCAGTCTCCACCCTCCGCCTTTTCCTAGGTACCGCCTCCCCCTCGTCATGAGACGACTCGTCAATTAGGTACAGAACGTGGTGATCAGAGGTATCAGCCGACGTGACGGCTGCTTGTGGGGCGGAATCACCCAACGTCAGAGCTAGAGTTTGATTCTCTCGTACAGACTCAACTAGTACAAATTGCATTCCATCCGATACGATTGCCTGGCGGAACGCGGGCACCGGAGCCTTCGTCTTCTTGGAAGCTCGCCGACCTGGCACAAAAAGAAAATCATGTTTAACAAAAATGCCGACAAGACAGTGGTAAGCTATAACGAAAGCGAAAGGGTCATATAAAGGGAAATCAGACTCACTAGTCAAAGATTTGGGACCGAACTGCCTGTTAAATGACATCCAGTTGCGAATCCCCACAGTATGAGGTAAGACGTGAGTCGCCCAGTCTTCGATGTGAGGAACCAAAGGAGGTGGGCGTTTACCAACTGAAAGTAGAAGGACATGAGCAAGTCAGAAACAAAAGAGGAGGGATAAACAAAACACATGACGAACGGTACAAGGCCCTTACGATTGAAGTTCCACTGCTCAGGGAACCCGGCTGGGTCCGCCACTACGTGCTTGGTCCTGATGAAGAAGTAGTAACACCAGAACCGGCGGTTCAACTTATCATCCATCCCCATCACCAATGCTTTAGTCCCACAGTGGCGGAGATGAATCAGCGTGCCTCTGTAGAATCTAGGCGTGAAGAGGTGCAACAGATGACGAATGGAGACTTCGCAACCGGCCAACTCTGCGAACTTCGCCAACATTAAAAAGGCTTTATATAGTAAGGGGAAAGCTGTGCCGGGAAGACGCCATAAAAGCGACAGAACTCCTCAGCGAGTGGGGGAAGAGAGTAACCCACCAAAAATGGGTATTGGTAGGAAGCGCAATACCCAGGTCGGTGAACTTGTATTCAGTCGTTCCCCGTCGGAATGATGTCGACGTGAGTTGGAATACGAAATTTAGACCGTAGGTCAGATATGTGCTTCGACCCCATGACTGATAGTACCTGCTCAGGAGCAGGGGTAGGTTCCTTCTGAAAGTCATTTATGACCGACGGGTTCCGAGGAATTATCTCCTCCACGGTAGGAAAACTTTCGTCTTCCGCAACCGTGGGTTCGCCGCTACCGGAAGGCATAACTACCGATAAAGGGGTGGCATCTGAAACTATATCAGAAGTGTGAGGTGAGTTTGTCATTTATGCAAGAAACGTGTATACAGTAGAACCAGAAGAAGTGTATCAACGGGAAAGCTAGAGCTGAAAAGCAGAAGCGAATCAGAAGCAAGGGTTAGAGAAGAAGCAGAAGAACAAGCAAAGTGCCAAATGAGTATGAAGTTCGAAAAGTCTCATTTTTTAATCTCCCTTCCCCTATTTATAAGGTATTATGACGCCCAGATCGATGCAAGAAACTGTCACTAACACTGAGATCGAAGTAACAAAGGCGTTGGAAACGATGCATTGCATCGGGAAGATGAGCAATGATGACGCGCGTGGTCATGACATCATCCTATGTTAACCACGCCAACCACGACATTTGAGCCGACCCGTCATCAACGCGACCTCGACCAATTCAGCTCATTTGCCGTGGCGGAACATTTTGTGATTAGATACAGATAAAATCCGCTCATCAAGGACTTCATGAGGACGACCTCAATAAGCGGAGGGACTAACTGTATGGGTCAAAATTATATCTATTTTTATTTATCTTTAGCTGTTCTATTGCAAATAAATAAATAAATTTGTCTCTCAATCTATGAAGAACTTCGAAGAAAATATTAGATGACTACATGGGATTTTATTTTGGAAGTAAATGATTTTTCATGATTAAAAAGTTAATACGGGGCATTTTTTTTAATAAGAGCAGCGAAACTGTAGTTAGTTATCAATCTGCTAATAGGGGATAAAGAAGATTACAAGTGTGAATTTAAATTTTCTCCAGAGAACAACTCCACTATTTTCTAGAATGAACACAATTTTAGAAATGGAAAATAAACACATTTTAGAACAGTGATTTGATTCCCAAACTTGCAAAGAGAAAACACTTCACGAAATAGTGGTCAAATTCAATTGTCAGAATGAACTTTTTGCTTCACTTCTAATAGCCTTTTTGGCCAAGTTCTAAAATTTAGTTTATTTTGAGAAGTTTTTTTTAAAAAGTACTTTAAAAAAAAATGTTTTTGGTGAGAAGTGTTTGACTAATTAATTTTAAAAGTACTTTTGAGCAGTAATTAGTGTTTGACCAAGCTTTTGAAAACTGTTTCTAAGTGTATTTTTCTAAAAGAAACTACTTTTTTTGCTTCTCAAAAACTGCTTCTTCTTCTATTCAAAAACACTAGTGTAGGTACCCGCACGATGCGCGGTCAATTTTAAGATTTTGCTTATTATAAAATAATTTATATGTTATAATAATTAATATAGTACTTTTAAAAGACAAACCAATATAAATGCTTAGTTCATTGTCTAAATTTGTTAACCATAGTTTTTAGCATTATTTAATTATTTACTATATTTATTTTACAAATTAATCAAAATCATAAATATACTCAAACAATCTCTATCATCCTCTGTTATGCATTTTTTTACTATAATTTTGTCATGGAGCATGTATTGCCAAATTGGGTTTGAAAGTGAAGGGTTGGGTTTGGTTATGATTGCTTCTGATATTTGTTTCTTAGCCGATTCGCAAGAAAATTCATAACCTATGGCCCTCACAAATACTTTGATTAGATATTAGAATGAATATTCGTAGAAAGGCCTTAAGGTGCGTTTACAATACCATCGTGATTGTGTATACGTTCGCGTAACATAATTGCAATTCTAAAAAAAAAAACAATTCAGAGTATGCGTTCGCGCAATTTCGATCAACTTTCCTTAATAATAAAATTGTTGTTAATGTACCACTAATTTAATTTAGTTCATATAGTCCGAGGTGTGCCATCCACAATTTAATCATATATGGCCCTCGTATTAATTTCATAACCTAGATATAAAAATGACAATTGTTCGTAGTTTGCTTTAGGAACATTTAATATACTATCGTGGTTGTGGACACGTTCGCGTGACATGATTACGATTTCTAAAAACAAAATCGGAGTATGCGTTCGCGCAACTTCGGCCGAACTTTCTTAATAGCTATACAGCCTTATTAATTGTGGACACGTTCGCGTGACAAGATTTTTGACGCGCCAAACAAACAGGTACACGTACGCGTGACCCGTTTCAAGATAATATCTTAATTAAAAAAGGCAAATGCACATAGGTTCTAAAATCAGTAATTAAACAATTTGATTAAGCCAGGTATGATCAAAGTGACCGTGCTAGAATCACGGAACTCGAGAGTGCCTAACACCTTCTCCCGGGTTAACAGAATTCCTTACCCGGATTTCTGTGTTTCGCGGACATTAAATAGAGTCAAATTTCCTCGATTCGGGATTCTAAATCGGTGACTTGGGACACCATTAACTATCCCAAGTGGCGACTCTGATCTTAAATAATAATCCCGTTTCGATTGTCACTTAAATTGGAAAAAACTCCCTTAATATCCCNCCATAATTTTTAGCATTATTTAATTATTTACTATATTTATTTTACAAATTAATCAAAATTATAAATAAAACAATCTCTATCATCCTCTGTTATGCATTTTTCTACTATAATATTTTTAATTAATATTTTATTTAGTGCTTTTACCTATTATTCAAATAATAATTTTGAACTACTTTTATTTTGTTTTCAATATGATATATTAAATTTTAGCTTTAACTATCGATATTATCTACATATAAATTTACATTAATGTTATTTTTATTCAATATCTATTATGATTTCAGTTAGACAGCCTTATCTGTACAATATGTTTTATTGAAATTCCTATTATTTATTTTTTGTTATTTTTGTTTTTTATTTTAAAATAATTTTAAAACTCCTATTTGAATGAGTAGAATATTTTTTTGTATTTTTATTTTTTATTGAGTATTGATAATTATAATATCTATATTTATTAATTCAAGTAGTGTAACCAATTAATTCAAAATTTAAAATTCAATAAAAAGTTAGTTAGAAAAGTAGTTTATTTTGTCTTAACAATGCCACTTGGCTTTTTGTGGTTAAGACACTTGTCTTAATGTAGTGGTTTTGCTTCTCCTATTCTATATAGATAGATTTTTTCCATCTAAAAACTTGGCCAAACACCTCAATTTTTGGCAAAAAGTGCTTTTGGCAAAAAATAAAACTTGGCCAAACAGCCTATAAAACAACCTCACGTCTAAATGCTCACAAATAAAAATTTAAATAATTTTCTTATAATCATATCCAAAGACTCAATAGAGAAAAAAAGAATAAATAAAACAAAATCGTTTTCCACTACAATCTACAAAGACTACTTAAAGGTAGGAACCCAAAAGTCTTGAATTTTTCTTCGTAACAAAGAAAATATTGCTGAAGAATCAAAGTTAATTTAGATAGGGACGGCGTCGTTTAATTTCCCGCCCAAGTGCTGTAAGAAGTAAGAACTCATTCGCCACCACTGAACACTAGGCAGTGGCTCCACCATCCACCACCCCTATAAACCCCTAAATCCCATTCCACTCCGCCGTCTTTCCGACGGCGAAAAATGTCTTTATCCATAGTGGAGCGATCACTCTTCAATGACAAAGACGGCGGCGCCACCATCGTCAAACACCGGTTCCTAGGGTTCCTAATCTGGCAAGCACTTCAATCCACCGCCGTCTTCTTCCTTTCCAAAACTCTACTCCTTTCTCTCTTCACTCCAACCCCTTTCAAACCCTCATTCCTCAGTCTCTTCGCTTTCATAGTTTTCCACTTCTCTCTTCTCTTCTTTTCCACTTCCCTTTTCATTATCTCCTCTCCTCGGCCTCATCGCGCTGCTTCTCCTTTGGAGCTTCTGCTCGGCTCAGTTAAGCTGATATTGGTTCCCATTTCTAGTTCCCAGCCGCTACTCTCCTCCGATTTCCGGCTCCGCGCCAGGGTTTCCCTTAGCTACGTGCTATTCGTGGCGGTGTCTGCCGTATCGGCTTCTTTGTCTATGATTAGTTTGTGCTGGAGCTGTGGTGCTTTCGATCAAGTGAAGACTAGGCGGCTGGTTATTGGAAAGTTAGGGTTTTGGGGTTTGCAGCTTGGAATGTTCTACGCGGTCCACTATGTGTATAAGAAACGCTGGGTTTTGCAGTTCCCGATTATCCAGGTATAGAAATTGTTGCTCTACATCAGTTTTAATATATTGATTGCACATGAATAAATTGTGATATTGGATATGCTTTTGTTGAATTGGCTTTTAACTGAGTGATATCCATAGTTCTCTGTTGCTAACTGAAAGTGAAGAGCTGAATCATAGGTGTTAAATTTGCTGTTTGCCTGATTGAATATGTACTGATGTTTCATGTAAATGCGTCTTACTCTTTATTAGAATGTCTTGCACACTCGCTTATTTATCTTTATACTATACTGAGGAAGTTATTATTCTGGTAGCATAAGTAATAACAGTAGTTCAAATCACAAATGATTTATATTGGCATATTATTTTGGTCTTTGCTGTGTTATTCTTCGTGTATAGACTGTGAATAGGCGCATGATCCACTGGAGAAGCACACTCTTATAACTCTAAGGTGATAGTATACCTCGACCTTTTTAGAACATGAGTAAGATAGATATCGATGAGTCGAAGCACTTCCTTTTACACTATTTCTAAACCTTGCTCGTGCTTCATGTATAGAAGTTAAATAGAGCTATTTTCTATTGTTTCATGCGGAAGTGATGGAATATAACTGAATTATTTGTCACTTAATGCCAGGACTTCCATTAGTGTGGTACTCATTGTAATTTAATTGTTTTTCTTCACTAGATTTAAATCTTTATAGGAAAAAAATAATGTTATTTCATACTCAGTATTCGTTGAGGCCTTAAGCTAGTATGACAACGCCATTTTTTTTGACAAGGAGATGCTTACTTCTTTTGTGTGTGCGTGTATGTGCGTGTGTATGTGGAAAGGGTGGGGGTAGTTGCGGATTTTTTTGATAAGGTACTTTTATTGATGTATACGGGAAATACCTTGTATACGAAAATCTGATTCTGCATGAAAGCACCCAATCGTCTATGCGTACTGGAAGTCGGGAACATTTAACTGAGAGTTTTCAACTCCATTTGTGATTCTCTCATTGCTATGATTCTAATAATTTGATTTCTCTTTGGTTGCTTTCTCTCTGCATGAACAAGATTGTCTGATTAAATATGCACGTCCCATCATGTAAATTGCAGTTTGATGTGGTGACTTGTAGTATCTTTTCTGTAATCCAAGGTACTAACAACAGTTCCATGTCAACAGCGTCCTCCCTTTTTCAGCTTTAAGATGGGGCTACCTTTAGCTGTTGGAAAGGCTCTAAAGCTTTCAGCTGTTGGTTATGTCTTTTCAGCTCTCCTTGCGGTTTTTCTACCTTACGAGTTTAAGGGTCAACTTCCTGTAGGAAACTTTATTACTGAGCAGATTATCTTTTACATCGGAAGTTTTGTGGTGATTCTCTGCTGGGAATTATCTCATCATTTACACCAAGTCAGTCTCTCTCTCTCTCTCTCTCTCTCTCTCTCTCTCTCTCTCTCTCACACACACACACACACACACACACACACACACACACACAGAGACACACAAGTAGCTGTATATGTTCAAGCTGGTTATTTTCTCAAGTAGCATAAAAAGCTAAAGTGATGTTGATTTGACTATTTAGGTGTTGCATACAAAGCGGTCTGTCTTTGCCCCTCCAAAAGGTTCTGCAGCTGCTGAGACAAATCCAAGTGAACCGCTTCTTGCCTCATTGGAGGAGAGCACACCAAAATCTCTTCTGCAGTATCTTGCATACCTTGATCTTTGCATGGTATGCGAGAGTAATGTTGACCCTTGGCGCCGAGCTGCCTTCTTTGAGGAAAGTGGTGAGACATACAAAAGAGTAATTTCTGTATGCTTGACCCCAGTTGAACAGTTCACGAGAAACATAAGTGAAGTTTTGGAGAGCTCTCCAGTTGATAACTCCTTGCAACTGTCTCGTCAGTTGCGTTCGCCAAATGAACAGCTTGCTGATTCAAAGATTTATGAATCATTTGATGACTTTCAGGTAAATCACTAATTTCCATATGAATGAATGTTAGTATTAGATATTGTTCTGCTTTTTTCTCTCTGGTCGTTTGTTCTTTTATGAATTAAATTTCTTCGGTTTTGCTGTCATTTAACATATCCTGAAATGGTCTGTTATTACTAATACATGCAGCTACTAGCCTGGTGTGCTCGCATTGTGGCATCACTGACCGTGCATTCACACAAGGAGGATAGGTTTGGTGTTGCTCAACTTTCTGGGAGCAATGCGGCTGTTCTCTCAACTTTGTTGTCCAGTTTATTGGTTGTTGAAACTCTAATGGGCAAGAAAACCAACTTACCGTCATCGAATTCTGTAATGGATCCTGCTGGTATTAAGTGGGCTACATTAAACTCAGGAAGGAGAGATTCAGCTGCAGGTGTTGCAGGAAAAAGAAAAGGAGCCCCTTTTTATGCAAAAGCTTATTCGATGGCTGATATCCTGAGGACTTCCATCTACTGTATTGTCTCTGCTTTCTACGATGAGATGTCGCATGGTGCCAAGGCAGGGCTGCTTGAGAAGGATTGGATAATCAGTAGTAAACCGCTGTATGGAACTCGTGAGCTCCTTTCACAGAAATTGAGGCTGTTCCTGGACTACCAAGCTACCTAGGGTGGATTGCACTTCATGAAGGCTGATTTTGAAGAGGTTGCACTTGTGTTTTGAGTGGGGATGTTTACTCAAAGGTCGATGCCTCAGTCCTGGGATGAGAAATGGCGTGAAAAAGAAAAGATAATATATTCATACCAGGTCCATCTGGTGGTTGTTGTCTGTCATCAGCATAGGTTCAGATCTTGGCGATTCTCGTCTTTTCTTTTTTAGATGGATAAATATGGGGTGATGGGTGTCATTTTTGTGCATTATTGAGGTACGTTTTTTAGTTTGAATTTCTTCCCTATGGAATCGCATATACATCTGCAATTTGCTCTTGTGCATTTCTTTGGGAGCAGTATATGCATTAAACAATCTGTAAGCATTTAAGAGGAAAAAAAAACAATTTTGAGGAGATCTGCATCTAATGCAAAGGCAGTTGGAATTGAGGAGATCATGAGATTTTTTTTTTGATTGTTGATGCTGCACGTGCAAGTTGAAAATAACAGTTCTGTGTTTTAGCTTCAGAACATCTATTTTTGTTTAGTTGCGGCAGCCATAGAGTGGTCTCCAACCAGCACCTCATTGACTTTTACTTATTGAACTATCGACAGGGGTACGACCTAAACGTTGTGCAACTCTTAAAACTCTGGTAATTACCAAATTCAAATCATTTGTACTAAGTGTCGACTGAATGGGAGAACCGTTATGCTTTTACATACTGTAGCAGTTACGAGGTTAAGATGTTTGGACAATATTTGGAAAAAAGATAGTTAATTTTGTTATTTTGGTGAAGTAGATGTTTTTCTTAAAAAAGGACGTGCTAGTATTTTGTGAGTGCAAGAGGAATTATATATCAAAGAATCAACTTGAATTACTACTATTTTATTTGCAAGTTAAAAAAAATTCACGGACAAACGTCAAAGATAGTTGAGGAAAGGTTGTAGAGTAAAAGTTACCCACTTGTATGTAAAACTTAAATTGGGTTGCACATATGGAGAATGGATGGATACAAAGGATAAGCATATATAGAGACGTGTTGTTTGTTTCATATATCAAAAATAAAATCCACTTGTAGGATTTATGGAATGAGAACTTATAAGTTTTCTAAAGGGTTATCATTAGTCTCTAAATCCATCAATAAATTATTATTTCACATAATGTATATTGTCGCCATCGAATTTATTAAGTATGTTGATTGATAATGAACCTCACGCATTAATAAATCAAAACGAAATTATATACCTTGTTCATAATAATTATATTCAGATTAAGAATATAAGTACATTTAATTAACTAGATAATTTATTTTTTATATTCAGTATAAAAATACTTATCTCTACTTGGTTTGTGCAATCAAGATAAAATATTTAATCTTGTATAGATGGAATATCCCTTGTGTGGTGGAAAGGGGGTGCTGGGGTTGGAATATCCCGATTTAGTCTCTCTTTTTATTATAGGCGCAAATGCACCAATCCTTTTATGCTGTAATGTCAAGTTTAAGTTGCAAATGTGAATTAGTTGCTGTTATGGTATGTTAAAGAAGAAGACAGGGCCTGAATTAGAATTTGTAACTAATAATAACATATAGACCAGTATGGAAAAGTTAGATGTGAAGACGAGATTGATATACTTGCTTTCGTAGAAAGCCAAGACATAAACGTCCAAAACTTTGCTAGTTTTGCTTCAAAAGAAGAATGAAGAAAGCTTCTGGTTCTTTAATATAGAATTCAAACCATGGATTGAAAATGCTGGATTTATACGCCCTATCAAGAAGACAAGCGGAAGCTTCCCAATCTCATACGTACATAACTTCTTAAACTTCGCTACTCTTGCTTAAGAAAGAAGAAGCAAGTAAGTTTCTAATGCTCTAGTTTTGTTGCAGATTTCTTTTTGTCTTTACAATTTCCATTATGGTGAATTTTTCAATTCCTAACATAACATAGTGAAATAGCATTGCATGAAAAGTAAATTCAAAGTTTCAGTTGTTATCTAAGGCTTCAATCCTCTTCATCTGTTTTCCGTTACCAGAAATTTGTCTTTGATCTGTGCCAACTGACTGTAAACTTGCCTCATTGTCAATCTATCTCTTGGGGATTCAGCTGAACATGCAACTCCAATCTCAAGTATATCAACCAAGCATTCAATCTGACGTCTTTCCAAATTAGCCCAATATTCTTCTCCATTGGTTGTTTTCCCCTTTATGTCACCATTTAGAGTTGTTTTGTCTAGAATCTCCATAACTCTCTCCGGTAACGCTGTTTTCACAAAGTGGTAGAGGCTAGATCTCTCTTGGAACAAAGTGTGTGGGTCTTCTTCCAGTGAATATCTCCAATATTAGGATTCCAAAACTGTACATATCTCCTAAAATGGAGACCTTACCGCCTGTGCCATATTCTGCAATCGATAAAGTAAACCACTAATGTTAGACAAAAACCACTAATGTTAGTGCACATGTTCATGTCGAACTTCAGTTACAGATTTACGTAGCTTTGTTTTGCTAATTGCTAGACATATATACCTGGAGCTGCATAGCCAATGGTTCCTTTTACTCCAAGTGAGCTAAACTGATTAAGATTAGCTTCAGTATCAAATCCAGGAAGGAGTCTCACCAAACCGAAATCGCCAAGATGAGCTTTGAGATCTTCATCAAGAAGAACATTTGATGGCTTTATATCACAATGACCTATCGAAGTTTGGCACTGATGATGAAGATAGTGAAGGGCAGAAGCCATGTCAGTTACGATATTTATTCTTTGAAGAATGGTCAAGCTATCCTTTGGTGTCTCCACTTCTGGATGTAACCACTCCTCCAAGCTCCCATTTGGCATGTACTGATATACCAAAGCTTTAAACTCATTTCCTTTGAAATCAGTACTTGAGCATGCTATGATGACCTTGACAAGGTTCCGGTGCCTAATGTTTCTCAATGCTTGGCATTCTGCTATGAAGCTTTTCGAAGCTCCTTCCTGCTGGAGATTGAGTACCTTGACAGCAACAACCATTCCGTTAGGGCCTAGAGTTCCCTTGTAAACAGTCCCGAAACCTCCAGAGCCAATTAAATTTTCAGAAGAAAATCCACCAGTTGCTTTGAGGAGCTGTTGATAAGAAATTTTGGTGAAGTTTCCAGATGTAGGTCTATCATCTATTTGATCTTTCGAACTTCTTCTCCGATAATGGAACACAATAACCAGCAGCAGGATTGAGAACGAAGCAACAAATACAATGACCAAAATAAACTTGAGGGCAAGTACATGCTTCTTTCGTGTTCTCTGGGGTTCTTGAACAGCACATGGTGGTAAATTCAGTTCTTGAATCCCTCCACAAAGCTTGCGGTTCCCAACTAATACCACAGCACTTAAGTTGGAAAATGGTCCAGTAACAGGAACATTACCCTCTAGATTGTTAAATGACAGGTTCAAGTAGATTAAGGAACTAAGAGTTCCCATGGAATGAGGAATGGACCCGGATAGGTTGTTCAAGGAAAGATCTAACAACTGTAGATTCTTCAAGCCGCCTAAATTAGGAATGGTTCCTTGGAGGGAGTTTTTCTGCATTTGGATTTTTCCAGCAAATCCAAGCAGTTTCCGAGGGACGGTGGAATTATACCGGAAAAGTTGTTATGAGAAAGATCAAGAGAAATAAGACGGCTCCAATTTCCTATATCGGTTAGGAGGTGACCAGTAAAGGAGTTATAAGACACGTTAACTAGTATGAGAGATGAAAGAATCGCGAGTTGCTGGGGTATAGCTCCACTCAGATTGTTTTTGTAAAGCAGGATATATTGCAACTGCTTACAGTTTCCTAGAGTTGGAGGTATGGTTCCTTCTAGCTTGTTATATGACAAATAAAGATATAAAAGTTTAGTAAGGTTGCCTATAGGAGGAGGAATTACCCCTGTCAAAGAATTTGAATCCAAACCGAGATTTCCCAAGTTTGGTAGGTTGCCAACAGAATCCGGAATGCTGCCCGTTAGACGGTTGTAACCCAAGTAGAGTAAATCCAAGCTCACCAAGTTTGAGATGTCTTTAGGTATGGTTCCTCGGATCTGATTTCCCGTTATAATTAGCCTTGTCAAATGGCTGGATAGGTTCACTATGGAGTTGGGAAGAATACCTCCAAACTGATTTAGTCCGATATGTAGGAATTGAAGGTTGCTGCAATTAGTTAGATGATCTATGAAGTTGAGGTCATCAGGTGCACCATTTCCAAGAGAGTTACCAAAAACATTGAGCCACAGCAGATTTCGTAGGTTACTAATACTTGATGGTACGGTTCCAGTGAAATTATTTTGAGGAATATCAAGCTGCAGCAGTTTTGTAGCATTGGCTAAAGAGGATGGAATGGAACCAGTGAAGTGATTCTGCGCTAAATGAAGTATCTGAAGATTAGGGAATAAGTTGCCTATATCGGATCTGAGATTACCACCAAAGTTGTTGTAAGAAATTGATATTAATTCAAGAAAGGACAAATTATACAATGAAGCAGGAAATTTCCCTGATAGTCTATTTACTGCTACTCCAATCTCTCTTAATTTGGTCAGTCGAGCAACTGAATCAGGTACTTGTCCTACTAAATTGTTATATGATAAGTGCAGCTGTTGTAAAGATGTTAGATTTCCAATAGAAGCAGGAATTGTTCCTGTTAGATTGTTATTTCTGAGATAAAGTTGCACTAGCTTTATAAGTGATCCAACATTAGAAGGAATCTGTCCTACAAGATAGTTGCGTTCTAAGACAAGGCTCTTGAGGTTAACACAATGTGAAATATTAACTGGAATTCCCCCTCCTAGTAAGTTGAAACTCAGATTCAACTTTTGAATCCTAAATAACCTGCTGAGTTCTTGAGGAATTTGACCGTGTAACGAATTTTCTGAAAGGTCAAGAGAATTGAGGAAAGAAAGGTTTCCAAGATGAGGTGAGATTGTACCTGCCAATCTCTGACCCTGGAGATTCAAACTGATGACTCTTTCATGTCTAAGGCTACATCTTACTCCAGCCCACTGACAGAAGTCGACAGATTCATTCCACGAGGCCACAACTCCGGATGGATCTTCAGTTATTTGGGACTTGAAGCCAATTAAGGCAAGCTTATCAGTCTCATTACTAAGTGCTGCAGCGGCAGCGTGCAGTAAAGAAAAGGAAAGCAAGAGTTGCAACACAAGAATGACAGCACGGATAGCTAAGAAAGTGTGAAAGCTAAAACTTTTTGTGGGAAGTTCCATTTGGAAGAATAATATCAAGGAAAATGTGAATATATCAGTGTCTCTTGTGAGAAGCAACCTTAGGTTTGCTTCTTATAAGGGTTGTGAAGTAGAATTACTGCATGGCGATTACTGATTAGAGGAAAAAATAAAATTTCTAAGTTGAATTCTGTTATGTAAATAATTTTGAGGATGGATATATTGACCAAAGATTAGAGAGATATATTTCTGATACATATGGAATAAAATCTAGCATGATATCCTAATATAATATCCTAAAGTTTTTGTATTTGGTGTGATTAGCTAAGTTTGAGTTGATGAATTTCCTCTTTAAGATATGCATCAATAATCTCTAGCTCTTAAAATTGTTGTTCTTCGCACGGCAAAGAGTTGACTATTATTATACAATATGTAAGTTCATTCGTTTCTGTAATTTATAATTTGATTATTTATGAGAATGAGAAAAGCAAGTTTATCAGCCTTATTCCAAATTAATGATGCTACGACATTGAAAATGAAAGAGTGGTAAAAGAAGAAAATACTGACCTTTGCAGCAGGAGACGAAAAAAGGGTTGAAAAATGAAAGAAGCTGCTTTTGTGAAAAGTTCATTCCAGTCTTCTTTTGTTAGTTTATTTACTCAGAATGAGTAAAATAAGATTGGCAACGATCTCTCAGGATCAAATGCAGTAACCTTATGTTTACAGTGTGATCACTAATCTAGTTTGAGCTGCAAATGTGAATTTAGCAGTTGCTGTTAAACTGTCTTTGAGCTCAACCGTGATTTGACCAGCAGTAGCTTTTATTTATTTCCTTATTCTTAAGACAGTGTTGGACCAAGTTATTAGATATACATTAACTTAATTGTTCCTATTGAAAATAAAATACAAAATTCAGTATTTAGAAGTATATACGTCATTGATCGTCTGAATTTGCCTAGGCATAAAGAAATAAGGTCTGTTATTCGTTGTGATAGTACATATTTTCCAACGCAGAAAGTAAGGAAATGGTTCTTGAAGTTGAATTCTGCCATTTTGTTCAACATCCCATGAATAAATAAAACATCTAAATCCTCCATATAATGGTTCTCGTTGACTTCTGAAGGGTTGGAGTCATCTATATTTCTGTTATCTGTTCACTTTGACCTTAACTCTGGAATAACAATTTTCTTATGAATACGAATTTAGTCATCACGAGGGTTTGACCAATTTCAATTTCTATTATTCTTTTGGCAAGACTAAGAGCCCCTTTGGACATACAAAATTTTTCCTTTTTTTCAAAAGTTGTATAATCTCTGCTTTTTTAGGTTGTTCAGATAATTTCCAGTGTTTGATGTAGTTCACCCATTTTTTTACAAAAAATATTTGCTGATTCTTTTAATTTAGTAATTGATTATTCGTGAAAAAGCCCGAAATGAGTCTGGACGTTAACTCAAAATAGTCCCCCAAGTATTCAGAATTAATGCACATTTAGTATAGGATAACAGTTTCAGAGCCTGTTTGGCCAAGTAGTCAAAAATTGCTTATTTTGAAAAGCGCTTTGGTTCAAAAGTGCTTTTTGAAAAAGTATTTTTGCAAATAACAGTTTGTGTTTGGCCAATTCGTTTGAGTAGTACTTATTGCAAGCTTATTGTGTTTGGCCAATCTTTTAAAAATGCACCTTAAGTATCAAATTACGAAATTTGTGATTATATTATTTAGAAAAAATAAATAAATTTAGACATTTATTATTAACGAGTTCAATTAAAATATAAAACATAAAGTAAAAATATAAATTAAAAATTCCAATCAATATAAATAATTATTCCAAAGCAATAACATTAAGTGTTTGGTATTATTTATTGTAATAATTTAAGTATGTCAAAATACATCATTCAATATATATTTAAAATCAATTCTTAGGAACATGAGAAAGAGAAAAAAGATATGATTAAAATAAAAAAGAGAAGAAACATATAGTAAAAAAAAAAAGGAAAGGAAAGAAAAAAGTTAAATTAATGAGGGATAATTTGGAAGATATGAATTTATCGTAAGTGTCTTGAACAAATTATTTTTGTGCTTTTGCTTCTGCTTTTTGGAAGAAGATAGAATTTGTAGTTTCTCCCCAAAAGCAGAAAAACTGTTTCTGCCGCTGGTCAGAAGTACTTTTTTATTTTAACCAAACACCTTAACTTTTCCAAAAGTATTTTTGGACAAAAGAAAGTAACCTTGGCCAAACAAGCTCTTAAGTCCCAAACTCTCGAGTCCGGTTCCCAAATAAAAGCGAAATCAGTTTCCCCCGGTCATACATAATAAGAGATGTCCTCCTTGCTTATGACTCGAAAAAGACAAAAAGAAGAAACCGCATTCGCAACACAATAATAGACATTAGTGAGTATATATGGAAATGGAACCGAATGATAGATTTAGTTGTGGATATCATCTCCCACTTGCCCTTAAAGCTTGCAGTTCAATGTAAAATTCTAAGCAAGAATTTTATTAGTTATTTCTGATCCTATGGTTTGATTCTCCTCGACTTCGATGAATTTATGGTTTACTGTCTTTTCAATCCTATAACTGGAGAGCACCAATTGATACCCATACCCAGAGCCTAGAGATATTTCTAAGTCAATTGGCTTAGCTGTTGATAGGAGTCCGGTTCGGGTCGAAAATGGGTAATGAAAAAACGAATCAATTATCCGATCCGATCCATATTTAATACGGATAAAAAACGGGTTAACCCTAACTTGAGGAACCCTCAATTTGAGGCTTTACAAATGCAAAAGTTAGGCCCATTGGTTATCCATTTTCTAAATGGATAATATGGTATTTTTCCATATTTGACCCGTTTTTAAAAAGTTGGTTATCCAACCCATTTTTTAGTGGATAATATGATTGATTAACTGTTTTCTTTTAACCATTTTGCCACTCTTAGCTGTTGACTACCCTACTATAGATCAATATAAATTGGTAACAGTTGCGAAGATGACTAATCGAAGAGGGTATATATTTCATGTATTTTCATCGGAGGGATCAGGCGAGTGGCATGAAGTCCAATTCAGAATGACTCTCAACGATTTTGGTTTGCACAATAAACATGTTTACGGGCATGATTCCTTGTATTGTCTCAGCACTGATGGTAGTGTTGTTGCTTTTGATACAAAGAGAGAAGAGGCTATAATTCTTGACCGTCCCGAGTTCATCAATTATCATGATTTCATCCACAGTTACATGATACCTTGTTACAATACATGGTTAGGGGTAGCGCAAGGTTTACTTAACCTTCCTTATTTGCGCCTTCGAGAAATCCATAGTCATTGCTGCTTATGATTATGTAAGCAACAATTGGAGAGTTTCCCACACTTTGGACAACTTCATTTTTGGGTGTGGACGGCTATAGTTATGGTTTCCTAGTACATTTTTACATGATACAGTTCCCATATTTATACGAGTATAATTCTGAGATCAATAGGTATAAAGTTGCTGCAGTTTTAGACAAAGAATATGCAATTAATTATTATCTCACATGTTCCTACAAACCAACGTTAGCCAGTGTACATAAGACACTCCCGGACACAATCCATGCTAAGCATTTGTCAGCTATTACTGCAGTGTTAGGTGAGCTCAAACGATTTATTACTTAAGGTACCAGTTAGTTTCAATTCAATTTTGTATTTAATTTATTAGTTCTTGCTACTATGTCCTAAAGGAGACTGAAGCTCAGGATTAGATATTCTTTTCAAATTGAATGTATTCTGTTTTTATAACATTCTCTCCCGTATCATTTCAACTGAACCAATGAGCATTTCTATAGAGATATTGTATGTCTTCTTTGAATTACAAAATGGCCACAAGACAAATGCAAAAGTGAACAAAACAAGCCAAAGTTAAAGTATTTTTGTTATCAGCTTTCCATTTTCAAGTCCATTTTAGTGACTTGTATCACTCCTTCTGCAGAAAGACTGCTTTTCATATTAACAACTAAAATGCTTGGTAAAATGATACGAAAAAGTGATATGATTTGGAATATCTTGTAGCAATGTAGTCCAATTCTTCCATTATAAACTTCAATTTTATAACATGTCAGAAGTAACAGAACTTGCCTTTCCATGAAAACATGGAACCACAACTGACTTCATGCATATGAATTTTCACAATAATGCCAAACTTCAACTCCAAGCATAAATATTTTATGTTATCTCGAACTTTCAAAGTTTATGGGCGAGTCACTCCTCTAATTGTTCATGTCTCGGCTTTATATGCAGTCCATAAATAATCTAAATCTTGAAACTTAGTTGAAAGTGTTTCAGCATCTCATATCGTTTTGACTTTGTGGCAAATCTTATAATCTTTTCAGCACTAACTGGTTAACCAAAAAATATGTCTTTCGGTCAAAGTCTATTTTTAGAAGAACTCGTGTTATTGATAACCAAAAAATTTCGTACTTTCTCAATTATATGAAAAGAAAAGACAAAAATAAGTGAAGAAATAATTGACTGCAAAGTCAAGATAGCAGAAAAGTAAAGTGAATATATTCCAATATTGTCACAGATGATCCTTACAAATGAAATTCTCTTCCCTTTTATAGGAGTTTATAAATATAACGTTTCCTCCATTTTATGGCCGAATCATTATGACATTAATGACTCTAATGATCCGTTTTAATTGACAATCGTAACTGTTTGTGGAGATTCTGTAACGGTTCCAATTCTTATTCTTCATTAATTAGAGGTTCATGAATTTTCCCCTTCTTACTGTCTTGATTCATTCAGCCCATATTTACTAAATGATTTAGACTCGAGCAACTGCATCCCTTCATCTCGTGAGTGATTTGCCCGTGTCTCTTGTATCTCGTGCATCTTCTAATACAGTATTCCAGTTGTCGCCTTTTTAGTGATCCACGTGTCATGCCTTGTCAGCCACACACAATTCCACGTGTCATATTTATTTTCTACTAATACAGATAGTCCCCCCACTTGCCGAATATTCTTCAATTGAATATTTGGGAAGTGGTATGTATTTATGGCGAGAATTTTCGCCGCCGTTTCCCATGTATCATTATGTCTTCTTTAGAACCAACAAATCGTATGTCACTTCCATTTAATGCATGTACCACGTGGCCTCCGCCGATTGGGTCTGCGACTCTTCAGCGATTTTTAGGGCTTTCTTGCGGCTGCGTTAGTCACGAAGTAACTACTTCATTATGACGTTTCCATCATGACTCATTTTACATGACGGTTGCTCCTTCTTATAAATATCACATGTGCCTTTAGTTTCACGAAAACCTTCAATCTACATTATCCTTCTTCTCTAATTATTCTTATTCTTCAGTACACATTACTTTCTTGCATCCATGTCTTCACCAAACCCCAATCCTCGCAGAACAATCATTATAGATGAACTTCCTCCTTCAACTACTCCTGTTAGGAGTAGAAGAGGCGGTAGGTTACGTAGCTTAGGATCTTTATCTATCTGTGGTTCTACTTCTCAACCCAACATTGTTACCCCTTCTTCATCTAGGACTAAGGCTTCTTCAACCCGTAGATCTTCTGCCAAAAGTAGAGAATCAGGTGAGCCCCTTCGAGAACCAACAGTTGATGAAATTATCCCTGCGGAATTTTCTTTCTCCACTGATCGTGAATCAATTAGAAACCAAGTTACTTCTATGACTTCCCATGATTGTGCCGATGTCTATCCTTCTTAGATTACCGATGGTTTGATTTCTCTTGTGCGAAGAGAATGCTACTGGAAACCTGATTTTCCAATTTTAATTCCTGGTCCAAACCAAAGGATAACTTCGTACCTGGCTGGTTACTCTTTTATTTACACATACCCTTTCAATTTAGGTTTCAGACCCCCTATTGACCTAGTTATCACAGAGTTTTGTCGCTTTTTCAATGTTTACTTAGGACAGATTGGTCCTATTGTATGGAGAGTTGTTGCATGCTTACGGTACCTATCCCATTTGGCCTCTTTACCCTTCACCTCTCAACACTTGCTTCATCTGTATTCCCCTAAGTTGTTCCGCTCAGGGGTTTTCAGTCTCGCTGCCAGGAGTAAAAAGGTTTTGGTTAGCCCTGAAGATGATAAGGACCGTGGCTGGTATGCCCGTTTTGTTGCTGCTCCCACAAGTGGTTTAGTAGGTGAAGAGAACATGCCTTTTCCAGAGAAGTGAAATTTTGCACGTAAGTATGTTTTTATATCTTTCTTCTTTTATGAGGAAGGAAAAAATATTCTCATGGATTTTTTTCTCTTTTCAGCAACCATGGAAGTTTTTGATGAAATTCCAAACTTCTGTGCTTGGGTAGAGAAGATGTTATTGATTGCTCCCATGGAAAGAAGATCTTGGAAATACGTTTCTCATAGGTTTGGCTGGAAAGTCAAAACTCATGGTATCCTTTCCTTTAACTTTCTTCCTTTCTTTCGTATTTACTTGGGGATTTCTAAGTTTTTCCTTTTTTAGGTTTTCCATTCGAGGTGTCAGTGCCGTGTCTATTACTTCATCAAGGCTTTCTTTGTCTCTTGCTCAAGAAATGATTTTGAATTCTTCATCGAAGAGAAAAGCTGAGAGAGCTCATGACTCTGAAGGTGAAGATGAACGGGAGGAAGGTTCCTTAGTGCGTAGGCCTCGGGCTAGGAGGCGCGTTGTTTTGGATGATGAAGCCACCCCTCCTCCCAGTTCAGTTCCTATGAATGAGCCTGAAAGTGTCCTTTTAACGAGCTCTGATGAAGAGATGAATGTTGCACCTCGTGACTCTAATGATCAATTATTTTCCCCTGGGTTTGATAATGAAGATTTTGACATTGTTTCTGATGAAGCACCCCTCGCCTCCTTTCTAGTGTCTGCTCCTATTGGTACTCAAATTCTTGCTCCTGTCGTTGTTGCTACTGCTCCTCCCGTGGCTGTTTTCACTTCCTCAAATGTCCCTACTGCTACCACTTCACGTGTTGAAGTTGGTTCTTCAAGTAGCAATAGGATGATGAAAAAAGTTACTATTGAAGTCCCCGAGGATGGTGATCTTTTTAAAAAGTCTAGCCAAGCCGATGTATGGCTAAAACCTTTAATTGGCCCAGTTGAGAAGTCTAAGTTGGAAAGCCACAGTTCTTTAATATGAATGAATGATATTGTTCATTCATCTTTGAAGGTATAAGCCTTAGCTCTCTTTTTTTTTTACTTCCCTCGTAATTTTTATCTTTGTTTGATAATCACTTGTTTCCTTTCTTGTGAAGTCAATATGATAGGCACAGAGCTTATGAAAAGAATTGTCAATACAGAGCAGCTAGTCAACGATTATCGTATGGAAGCAGATAACTGGAGGGAACAGTACAAGAGTCTTCAGTTGGAAAAAGAAGTTTTGGATGAGGAGAAGTGTGCTTAGGAACAACAAATACAAGTGATGGCTTCAGAATTGGCAATTGAAAAAGCCTCTTCCAGTCAAGTTGGCAAGGACAAAGACATTCTTGAGTTTTCATTCGCGGAGCAGCTTTCTAAAGCTACCGAAGAAATTAGGGGTTTGAAAGATTTGCTTAATTAGAAGGAGATTTATGCCGGGGAGCTTGTTCAAACTCTCACTCGGGCCCTAGAAGACCTCCGTGCAACTTCAGACAAGGTCCAGTTCTTGGAGAGATCATTCACCACTTTGAAGGCTTCTTATGATGCTTCTTTTGCTGAAAGAGAAGAGTTGGAGGCTGAAATTAAGCAATGGGAAAAAGATTATGAAGCCCTTGAAGATAAAGCAACTTGGGCTTTTTTGAATATGCGCTTTGAGACTTTAATGGAGGCTAGCCAAGAAGGCTTTGACTTGACTGTTGAGATTGCAAAAGCTAAGGAAACTATTGAAAAAACTCAGCAACGTCAGAACTTTTCCTCACCTGAGGTCGGCGTTCCCGAAGGTGATGAACTTACTCCTGGTGATGTTGATGTTCAAACCTCTTCTGCTCAAGTTGTATCTTCTCTCGTTGCCGATGTTGCCTCATTGTATTCTGCTCTCTTGCTGCTGATAGTACTACTTTAGATCCTGCCCCATAGTGTTCTGTGAACTTTTCTTGGGAAGTTTTTTTTTTTTTTTGAATAGTTGGAAAGTTTTTACCCCTGGTCTGTTTTGGGGTTTATTATCAAAGTTCCTTGGTTTTAACTAAGTTCATAGTTAGTTTTGGCCAAGTTTAATATGTATAATATTTCGTTTGAGTTTCTGTTCTACTCTTTAATTTGAACTTAAAAATGCTTTAGTATTTCGTGATTTTTGAATAGACACGAATTTTATCAAAGAGGGCCCTTTTATGAACGACACTAATGAAGAAGACGTCTCAACTTCATATTGGTGTAAACATAGGAAAGAAGTAGAAAAATACATATCTCAAAGAAATCTTGTTCAAAGAAATCTCGTGAATTATTTGAGAAAGTTTTGTATTTTGAACTTTCAAATTATATAACACTTTACATGTATTCAAGTATCTTTTTGTACAACATCTACAACTCTTTCATAACTGTTTTCTTTATAACAAATTTCACAAATTTCTGGGGTATATTTTGCAACCCATAACTAAACATTGCCTTTAACCTTAATACTCGTAGGATCTTATAATTTATGTTCGCAAGTTACACTTTATGAAAGCTTAATATAAAAGGTTTTTGATTCAGACTTGTTTTCTTGGCTCTTGATTGGCTCTTGACTTTTGATTTTTGGGTCAATCCAGGCTTGAACTGACTTTTAGTCTTCTTTCTTCTTTGGCTTGAAATCTTCTTTACCTGCTACCTATAGTCCCCCAAGTGTTAGAGTTTTGAAGTATGAAATCTCGAGCACTTGTTCATTCCTTCCATTTGGTCCATTTCCTGAAAAGGAAAATAAACACAGGACTCGGAGGTATAATTTTAGATGATGACTGCTTAACCCTTTTTATTTCCATCAGAAAGTTTGTAACCCAGACCGGGGATGATTTTACATCCCGCGTGTCTTTTAGGTCTAAAATTATCATTTGGTGTGGGCTAGCTTTGTGCCTATCATCTAAAATGGTTAGTATAATTAAAAAAGAATAAATCTAAACCTTGCATAAACGATACCTGACCGGGATTTTCCCTTTCAGAAGTCATACTTCTTCAAATGAACCGCATTCCAATTTGATGGGAGTACTTTGCGTCCATTGTTTCTAACTCATATGCACCCTTTCCAGCAATACCTCGAATCCTATAAGGTCCTCCCCAATTTGGACTCAATTTTCCTGCATTGGTCGCTTTTGATGATTCAAAAACTTTTTTGAGTACAAAGTCCCCAATCTTGAAGTACCTAAGATGAGCTTTCCAATTGTAATATCGCTTAATAATTTGCTTCTGCGCTACCATCCTTATTAGAGCTGTTTCCCTCCTTTACTCAAGCAAATCGAGATTTATTTGCATCTCTTCCTATTTGATTCTTCGATTGCTTGGGTGTATCTCGTACTTGGTTCACCTATTTCAGCTGGGATTAAGGCTTCAGCACCATACACAAGTGAGAGTGGAGTCTCTCCCGTACCTGTTTTTGCTGTCATGCGGTAAGCCCATAAGACTCCTGGTAACACTTCTGGCCACTTACCTTTTGACTCCTCCAATCTTTTCTTCAAGTTATTAATAATAACCTTGTTTGTTGATTCAGCTTGTCCAATAGCCACAGGATGATAAGGTGTTGAAGTTATTCTTTTAATCTGCCAACTCTGAAAGAATTCTGTGATTTTCGCACCTATGAATTGTGGACCGTTATCACACACGATTTCTTTTGGTACTCCAAACCGGCATATGATGTTTCGCCAAACAAAGTCCCTGATTTCTTTTTCCCGCACCTGTTTGAAGGCACCACCTTCTACCCACTTGGTAAAATAATTGGTTAGTACTAGTAAAAATCGTACCTTTCCTTTGGCTTGTGGTAGTGGACCCACGATATCCATCCCCCACTTCATAAAAGGCCATGGTGCAATAATCGGATGTAATAACTCTGCTAGGCGATGCTTATTATTACCATATCGTTGGCATCTGTCACATTTGGCCACAAAGCTTTTTGCATCTTCTTCCATTTTTGGCCAATAATATCCTGCTCTAATTAGAGTTTTTACCAAGGATCTTCCTCCTGCGTGATTTCCACAATGTCCCTCATATACTTCTCTCATCACATACTCTGTTTAAGAAGGTCCGAGACACCTCGCTAAAAGTCCACCGATCATCTTTTGATATAGATTGCCTCGATCTAAATAATAACGGGCAGCTTTTCGTCGAAGTGCTTGAGCCTTTTTCTTATCTTCAGGTAGAATCCCGTACTGCAAAAAATTAACGATCTCGTTTCTCCAATACCAAGTTAAATTATTGAAATTTACCTCGTTTTTGTCCTAATCGAGTGTCGAATGAAACAAATGTATTACGGAAGCATTTTCTTCATTTGTTACTTCTGCAGCGGATGCGAGATTAGCTAGCGCGTCTGCTTCAACATTTTCTTCCCCTGGGTATTTGCATGATTTTCTAAGATTAAAATGGTCTGATTAAGTCTCGTTCCTTTTCCAAATATTGTTGCATCCTTGCGTCTCTAGCTTTATAAGTCCCCTGCATTTCATTAACTACAAGTTGCGAGTCGCTCTTGATTATAATCTGCACTATTCCGAGCTCCCGTGCCAATTCTAAACCTGCAATTACAGCTTCATATTCTGCTTCATTGTTAGTAATATGTGGCTTTTTATTTCCTGCCTTATAGTTTCTCCTGACGGTGGTATTAGAACAATGACTAAACCCGCTCCTTTTACATTCGAGGAGCCATCAGTAAATAGGGTCCATGTTCCTGGATTAGACCCATTGAATACTTGCAGTTCCTTTTCTGCTTATGGTATTATTCTCGGGCTAAAGTCTACTACAAAATCTGCTAAAACCTGTGATTGTATCGCAGTCTAGGTTGATATGTGATATCATATTCACTTAGTTCTATAGCCCACTTGACTAATCTACCTGATATCTCTTGCTTATGCAATATATTTCTTAAGGGGTAAGCGGTCACTACAGAGATAGGGTGACATTGAAAATAAGGCCTCAATTTTTTAGATGCCATGATTAGTGCTAAAGCAAGTTTTTCTAAATGAGGATATCGAGTTTCAGCATCCAATAAAGACTTGCTAACATAATAAATTGGAGATTGTTTACCTTTGTCTTCTCGAACTAACACTGCACTTACCGCCATTGCTGACACTGCAAGATAGATGAGTAGCCTTTCACCATCCTTTGGTTTCGCCAGTAACGGTGGATTCGACGGATACGTTTTTAGATTTTTGAGTGCTTGTTGGCATTCCTCAGTCCACTCAAATTGGCTTTGCTTTTTCAACACGGAAAAGAACTTAAAACTCTTCTCCGAAGATTTAGAAATGAACCTTCCTAATGCTGCTATCCTGCCTGTCAACCTTTGCACCTCTCTTTTGCTTGTGAGTATGTCCGGTATTTCTTCAATGGCTTTAGTCTGTGCTGGGTTCACTTCAATTCCTCGGTTAGAAACAAGGAAACCTAAAAGCTTACTTGAAGACACGCCGAATGCACATTTTTCGGGATTTAACTTCATATTGAATTTGTGGAGAATTTGAAATGTATCTGACAAATGTTGGATGTGATCCCCCACCTGTGCTGACTTGACTAGCATGTCATTGATGTAAACTTCCATAGTTTTTCCCAAGTGTTCTTGAAAAATTTTCATTATTAACCTCTAGTATGTGGCTCCAGCAATCTTTAGACCAAAAGGCATGACTTTATAACAGTAAGTCCCCCTGTCTGTAATAAAGGAAGTTTTTTCCCTCATCTAAAGGATCCATTTTAATCTGATTATATCCTGAGTAGGCATATAAAAAAACTCAACAACTCATGTCCTGCAGTAGCATCAATTAGTTGATCTATGTGCGGTGAAGGAAAAGAATCTTTAGGGCAAGCTTTATTCAGGTCAATATAGTCTACACAGACTCGCCATTTACCATTCTTTTTTGGCACTACAACAGTATTATCCAACCAATTAGGATATTTTACCTCTCGGATAGACCCGATTTTTAAAAGCTTTTGTACCTCATCCTGAATCACCTGGTTTTTGAAGGATCCTTGCTTCCTTTTTATCTGTTTGACAGGCGGATATGTTGGGTCTTAATTTAGCTTATGGGTCATCACCTCCGGTGGTATACTTGTCATATCTGAATGCGACCAAGAAAAGCAGTCTGCGTTAGATTTTAAGAATTCAATTAACTTACCTTTCATCTCTGCGCTCAGGTTAGTTCCGATGTAAACTTTTCTGTCCGGCCAATGTATAAACAGCACCACCGCTTTGAGTTCTTCGATTGTTGTTTTGATGTTTTCGTTATCTTCTGGCTCTTGAATGATATCAGGACTTGAGTTTACATCCGTTTGCCCATCTCTAGTTGACGTTTGTGCTGCTAAATCCTCAACTGAATTATGTAATTGCTATTTGTTGACTGTAACATCGTTCTTTATGCTTGAATCCGCCGCTGAATTGATACTTCTAGAAGCTTGTTGATCACCACGGATTTGTCTAATTCCCCATTGTGAAGGGAACTTAATGACCTGATGTAAGGTAGACGGAACGACATCCATCTCATGAATCCAAGGTTTGCCGAGAATCATATTATACGCCATGTCCGTATCTATCACTTGAAATTTCGTATCTTTGACTACTCCTTCTGCGAATGTAGTGAGCATTATCTCCTCTTTTGTAACAACGCTTGAATTGTCAAATCCAAATAAGGTACTGGCTTTGGGTACCAATTTATCATCGACTTGCATTTCGTTTACTGCTCTTAAAAGAATGATATTTACAGAGCTACCTGGATCAATCAAAACTCGTTTCACATTAGTATCATGTACAAGTTAAGATATTACCAATGCATCATTGTGTGGGATTATCACGCCATATGTATTTGCATCATCAAACATTATGTTATCTTCTTCCAAAATTTGGCGAATTCGCTTTCCATGGGTGATTGTGAACTTTGACGTCTTTTTTTGCAGCCGTATATATCACACCGTTGACCTCCTCCCCTTCTCTTATCACATTAACCGTTCTTTTTTGTGACGGATGATCTAGGCGCTCATGTATATTCTTCATATACGCTTGCTCACCCTTCTCACTAAACTAATCGGTTAAATAACCTTGTTTTAACAAGTGCTCTACTTCACCTTGTAGCAATATGCGATCTGCTATTTTATGATCGTGATCATTATGAAACTCGCACCAGAAATCTGGGTTTCTTCTGCTAGGGTTCGATCTCATTTCTTTTGGCCACCGCACCTTATCTCCCATACTTCTTAAAACATCTACTAGCTCAGAAGTGCTAACATTGAAATTATAATCACCAATCTTTGCCTTCATATTGTTATCCCGCGTGTCTCGCTCCTTTCCAGACTTAGATGATGAACCCGCATCTCTGTCTCTTGATCTAGAACTGTACCTCGGGTTTTCCTGTTTGGAACGTGAATCCCGTCCTGCTGGTCCCATATAAGGTTCATACCTGTTCTTACCGGACCTTCTTTCCATTTCTGGTTGCCTCACACTTGTTCTTTCATCTCCCCGTGACTGAGTGATAGTATCTTCCTCTATCCGTAACTTCCTGCTATACCAATTATAAACATCATTCCAAGTTGTAGCAAGGAATTCTCGTAAGCTTTCTTTGAGTCTCCTCATGGCTTCTGAGCTTTTTTTTATTCAGGTTACTTGCAAATGCCATAGCGCCCAATTATCAGGTACATGTGGTAACATGATCCTTCCACGCTGAAATCTATCCACAAATTCCCCGAGTAGCTTGTATCTCCTTGTTTTATTTTGAAGATGTCTTCCATCCTCTTTTCAACTTTTTGAGCTCCCGAGTGTGCTTTTATAAATGAATCTGCAAGCTCAGCAAAAGAATCAATAGAATTTTCTAGTAAAAGAGAATACCGTGTTAGTGCTCCTTTTGTGAGTGTTTCGCCAAATTTTTGGACCAGCACCGACTCAATTTCTTGCTTGGTCAAGTCGTTGCCTTTCACGCCAGTTGTAAATGCAGTTACATGATCTCGTGGGTCGGTTGTCCCATCATACTTCGGAATATCGGGCATCTTAACTTTTTTGGAATCGGCAAGGGAGCGGCACTTGGCTTCCAGGGCTATTGAGAATATTTATCAATATCCACTCCCTTAATCACGAGTTGCACACTAGGTATCTGCTTTATGCGATCGTTCTGCTCCTTGAGCTGTTTCTGCAAAGTTAGTAGTAAACTTTGTAAATCAGAATTATTTGGGGTACCTAACCTTCCATCGCGAGATTCGCTGGGAGTTCTTCCACTGCTTGAATTAGCAATTCCTAAGCGTGGGTTCTCCATGGTTGCGATGTTGTTTGGAGGTGGAGTTGGTGGTACAGTTGGTAACCCACTAACGAAAGCTTGAAGAGTATTGTTGACGTGTTCCGCAATTAGTTGTTTCAATGCATCTTCAGCAGTTTGATCGTTCGCTTGTTGATCATTCGCATGTGACGTTGATCTCTAAGGTGACCCATCTCGGGAGTGTTGAGGAGAATTTTGGGTTGAAGGGATTGGAGTTTCATCCTCTTGTTGATTTTGTTGGTTCAGTTGGCTTTTTTTGGTTTTGTTGGTTGTTGTCGTTGGCACTCGACATGATTGTTTGACAGAAAAATGAATTTGGAAAGTAAAAATATTATCAGATTCCCAGTAATGGAACCAATTTGTTTAACCAAAAAATGTGTCTTTCAGTCAAAGCCTGTTTTTAGAAGAACTCGGGTTACTGATAACCAAGAAATTTCGTACTTTCTCAATTATATAAAAAGAAAAGACAAAAATAAGTGAAGAAATAATTGATTGCAAAGTCAAGATAGCAGAAAAGTAAATTGAATATATTCCAATATTGTCACAGATGATCCTTACAAATGAAATTCTCTTCCCTTTTATAGGAATTTATAAATATAACGTTTCCTCCATTTTATGGCCGAATCATTATGACATTAATGACTCTAATGATCCGTTTTAATTGACAATCATAACTGTTTGTGGAGATTCTGTAATGGTTCCAATTCTTATTCCTTATTAATTAGAGGTACGTGAATTTTCCCCTTCTTATTGTCTTGATTCATTCAGCCCATATTTACTGAATGATTTAGATTCGAGCAACTGTATCCCTTCATCTCGTGAGTGATTTGCCCGAGCCTCTTGTATCTCGTGCATTTTCTAATACAGTATTCCAGCTGTCACCTTTTTAGTGATCCACGTATCATGCCTTGTCAGCCACGCACAATTTCACGTGTCATATTTATTTTCTACTAATACACTAACCACTTACTATGTTATTAGTTCTGGATAAAACTAATGAAACCTGGTTTTATGCAATAGTATCTTTTTATTTCCATTTTTGGTAGAAACCCAATTAAATGCAGAACACCTGAACTTGGTGTGTTTTAGTTGACTTTGCTCCAGCAAATGTAAATGTTGTAGCAGAGCAATTATTTTATATTAACCTCTTGAAGAGCTGAGGCAGCTGGAATAAACCCATCTAATACTGCTTGATAACTAGTGCTGCAATAACAACAACAAAAATATACTCAGTATAATTTCACAAGTGCGGTTTGAGGAGGATGGAGAGTATGCAGCCTTAACCCTACCTTGTGCAGGTAGAGAAGCTGTTTGCGATAGACCCTCCGCTCAAGCAAACATGCATAATCACAACAGTACAATACTGCAAATTTAGAAGAAAAAAAATTAAGAGGTGATGCCTTGCCTTCCTTTTGTTGGAGAAGAGTTATCAGGAGATAATCTGGGGAAGAGAACTCACTATTATTCATGTCTTCAGGAATAGCCACCGCACCCCTGATCAGAGACAAGTTCAGGTATTCCCACTCTAGTTGTTCCACCAGAAAGACATGTCACTCTGGCCTGCTTTTTAAACCATGTGTTGTTCCACCTCAATGGCAGGTGCCGCCTTTTGTGCTGCAGGTTCAAATAAACCCCGCAATTTCGACATAGAGTTTAAATATGTATATATAAAAGATACTAAAATTTCAATAAATATTGAATCTGACCCAAATTTCAAAAGTATAATGAGTTCAGTGCTAAACCTTGAAAGTCGAACCTAGCAAATTTAAATCCTGAATTTTACTCGAAAGGATGTTGTTGATACCCAATTTTTTCCTGTATTTTTGAATATGCAAAATACCTTCAAAATAGCCTATATATGCATATATAAGTATATCCCAAGGTTACATTATTTTTTCTTTAATTTTTCAAAGATTTTTAAATCAAGTTACTGCCCTATTTTATCAAGAAAAACCCAATAATTATCACCAACATTATCATTTTTTGGTGATTCATTTATTGGATTCTCATATTTATACTAAAATATAGCTAAGATATTTTTACATATTTTTACAAATTTATTTAGCAGTTTTAAGGATAAAATTGCATAATTGCAATATTAGGCATTTTAGGTTTAAATTCGTCTCATGTTTATAAAACGGGATTTTATATTTTTAAATCAACAATTATATGTTATAAATTATTTCAGTGCTTTCAATTTAATTTATAGCCAGATTTGGCCTTCTAATTTAGCCTAATTAAACCCAATACCCAACCCAAATTAAACCAACCCAAATACCCAAGCCCAATCCTAAATCTACCCGACCCAACCCGGATTAAATCTTGGCCGTTGATCAATTTTGATCAACGGTCTAGATCCGCCCTTACCAAATTAAACCAAACGACCCCCCAAGACCCCCCTCATTTCCTCACTCGTCTCTATCTCTCTATCTCTAGTTCTCTCTAGAACCTTCCTCCTTCCCCTCCGCTCCGATGAGTTTCACTCACCTTCTCCGGCCACCTCCTGGCCTGAATCTATGGTGGTCTCACCACCTACCAGCCTTCCATGGTGCATACACGCTTGGTTGCTGACGTTTCATGGTCTGACCATGAAGAAGCTTCATCCAGACTTTGTTGGATTCAAGTTTTATGGCCATCTCCGGCCTTGCTCCGGCATGCCATGTCTGTTTCGAGCCTGGTCTCGACTCCTCCTGCTTAAATCTATCCAAGCCTTTCTCACCGTTTGGGTTCCTCTGAAACCCTAGCTTTTGAGGTTCTTCTATTTTCTTTAGATCTGTTCTAGATCCGTGTTTTCCCTAAACTTTTAAACGATTTCTTTCAAAAGTTATGCTTTCAAAACCTTTATATTTTTTCCGATTTAGGGTTTTTCTTTTTTTGGGTTATTTAGATGTTTCTTCTACTGTGTTCTTTGTGTGTTTCTTCTACTGTGTTTCTTGTTTCTTCTACCATGTTCTTATCAATTTCCTCTATTGTTTTTATATGTTTCTCTACTGTGTTCTTTATATGTTTCCCTACTGTGTTCTTTACATGTTTCTCCTACTGTGTTCTTGTTAAGTTTCTTCTAATATGCTTCTTAATATGCTTCTCCTACTGTTCTTATTAGTTTCTTCCATTAGGTTTCTTATCAGTTCTTCTACTATGTTTCTGTGAGTTTCTCTACTGTGTTTCACATGTTGTTCTTTTACTATGCTTCTCATGAGTTCCTGCTACTGAAAGAGCATGCTAAAGGTCTCAGTCCCTTTCTGAGACCTCTGAACCTGTTCCGGTTAGTATCTTTTTCCTTGATTACTTGTCCTCTCATCTCTGCACTCGATTGATGGTAAAACCCTAGAATTTGGGGATTCATCCGAGTTTGAGAACATTGGCTATGTGATATGACTTCATCTTTGAAATTGTCTGATTTCAGAAACCCTAACTATTTCGAGTTTCTGAATTTGTTTCATCTGCTGCTCAACTGAGTCTTGAAATCTTTGTTTCAACCTCTGTTTCTTTAAGCAATTATGATTCTCCACTAAACTCTTCTAAGGTCATTACACTGGACCTTTTGTATGCTATTGATACTATCTCTCTTCTACATTGCTGACCTATGTGACTACCATGATCCTATAGCCTATTACCTACTGATTTTGCAATGACATGACATTTTCTTTCTTTGCCCTAAATTCAGCTTAGCATGTTTGTATGCTCTTTATATGTGATGGACTTCCTTCTAAAATGGCTTTCGATTTTGATTAATTTCAGACTTCCTTTTGTATAGGTTTGATTGATTTCTTTCCTTGTTTGCTGATTTCCCTGAGACTCAATTTAAGTTAAAAACTTTCCTCAGCTTTTCTGACTTGGTTCATTCATGGACCAGTGATTACAAAATCTCTGATCCTTGATTTACCGTCTACTAATTGATTTTTCTTACCTTATTTATGTAACCGTGTATTTCAAAGTTCTGCCCTTAAATAAACTCCTATGTATTTACACCTAAATGCCTACTTTGCACAAGATGCTTGTTTGATCTCTTTCCTTAAACAATTTTATTACTCATTACCGTTTAAGTCTGAATTCCTTATTTAAAGGAAGTCTTGTACTGATTGATTTTAATTGATACCCAGTTCCTTAATTGTTTTCTTACCTTATTTCTGCCTGTTTTTCACACTATAAGTACATGACTCTTTCATTAACACAAGGGGCCATCCCTCATAGTCTTTCTGAACTTATACTCACACTCAAAAAATTATTTTCTCTTGTTTGCTTATACTGTGGCCGGTTACAAGACCTTTTGCTTGCTTTCTCTCTATTTGTTTCTTTGAAACTGGTATGTCCTGATTTAAGTTTCAGCACCACAACAATGTGTTTATTTATTATCTTTATATCCATGTCTACTTACTGCTTCTGTATAGTTCAACACTTACTCTAGCATACTGATTTTTTTCTGCCTGTTCTACTATGAATCCAAAACCCCGACCCCTATGTGTTTAAGCTATGGTTTGATGCATGGCAATACTGCAAGTTATTGTCCATGAATCAGACTTGATCCCCTGGGATCCTAGCCTCTAATAATATGTGTTCTAGCATGCTTATAGGTGTGCTAGCACTCTGCATTGTTGGGCATGCCTAAAGTCTGCCTTTGCCTAAGCAATAGGCTCTTTACAATCTCCTCTCTCCCCTGAACCCCTTATGTGTGCTTACTTGTAGCTGTTCCCTCTCCCTTTCCCCTTTAGCATTCTGTTCTGCACTTGCACACACCTTCTTAGCCTTTAAGTTCTGCCCCCCTCTTGTGAGCCTTGCTTTGGGACCCTTTGAGTTCCCTCTGAACTTAGACATTTGAGGGCTGGCCCTTCCACACTGCACTCATCCCCAATCTGATAATACATGTGAGTGTGAGCATTGCCCGGAGTCCCTTTGAGGCTCTTAGGGAACTTTGACATACCCAAATGGGAGAAAGGCTTTGGATCATGATCTTTTGGAGTTGGTTAACCTCATATTTCAGACATGAAGTCTGAATCAGGCTCTCCTTGGTTGTACGTTTATTTATTTTTTGATGTATTTTACCTTATTCCGGGCTGTAATAATTTGTAATAAACTCTTGGGGATGGTTAGTGAAAAGGGACGGGTAACTATGTATGCAAAAAGGGTAGACACCACGCCTATAGGAATTTTGAATTCTGCATATGCACATAGAAATCATGTCTATAGGTCCTTCTGAATTCTGTATGCCCATCATGATCATAGGACTACTACATTCATATAGAAATCATGCTTACAGGGTTATCTAAATCTGTACGTTCAATCACACTTAGATATCATGTTCATAGATCTTTAGCAATTTCTGCACTTAGATATCATGTTCATAGTTCTTAAACAATTTCTGCACTTAGATATCATGTTCATAGGTCTTAAACAAAATTCAGCACCTAGATATCATGTTCATAAGTTTAAAACGAGTCTTCTGCATTTTATACCATGTTCAAAATCAACTACGCGTAGAAAGCATGTCTATAGGAACTCCTAATCGAATCTGAATCGCTTCATTCATATATGGAACTAAAATCAGTAACAACGGGTACTGTTAGCTGTAGAACTTATAATCTTCGTTAAAAACTGGCCTTTCTTTTAACAATCTGACTCCTCTTTTAATCAGTATGTGTCCAGTTTATTTTAAACCCTGTTATTTCGTTGCTTTCTGAATTCAACAGATACCATGCCTATAGGGTCCTTGTCCAACACTTAGGCAAGCCTTAGGGTAAAGTTATAAATTAAATCAGTTCTGTTAATAAATACAACCAGCTGGCAGGCCTGATTCGGGCTTCTTATCTGAATTGTGTAATAAATCAGTCTGCCTCAACCTCTAAGCTCTTGCATGTTCAGTACTTAATCAGACCTCAACTAGTATGTGTAAGTCATGCTAATTACGTGTTTCTTTGTTCAAGGAGGTATATCTGAGCCTCTGCTTGTTATGTGCTTTCCCCCAACTTGCTATATATGTTTTGTATGTCGCCTTAGAATTTTTGCCTTTGAAACCACGAATAAGCCTAACATCCCTTCCCTTTAGGATTAGTAGTCCTCGTGCCTTCGGGACTGATAGGATTGGGACGGGTAGTAGCATGCAATAGGTAAACGAGACCATTCCGCGCTTTAATACCTTAACGGGGTGGGAAGGGTAGATATGGATATGATGACCACACGATAATGTCACGTGTAGCCCCTCATTGAGGAGTGATTACCGGGCATGTGTGGGGTGATCCATATTATTAATAAACCTAGGACCCCTCTCCCTTTATTTCTTTCTTTTCAGCATTTTAACTCTTTATTTTTAAAATCAGTTTTTTAATTACTCTTTCAAACCTTTATATGATGAAATCCCCTCTTATTTGAGCCCTATTTGTCTATATGATAATTTTACCCAAATTCACAATAATAGTCTTGCCGGGAACCACACTAGTGGATTCTGAGGGGTGCCTAACACCTTCCCCTTAGAATAATTTCAAGCCCTTACCCAATCTCTGGTTACTCAAATCAAATCTCCTTGGTGTCCTAATGCACCCTAATCATTAGGTGGCGACTCTTTAAATCAAACCCAATTTCCAAAAGGAATGAGTTGTCCTCCCAAATGTCATAAACCCGATTTCGCAAGAAAAAAGGGGGCGCGACAGATGTGACTGCCCGTATTCCCGCTATCTTAAAACTCTTTTTAGATATTTTGCTTTAATAAGGAGCCAAAACAATTCTTTTGGAGCTACATAGAAGAAGCATTTTCCCTTGTACTATTTGTCCTGATATTATCATTTGTCTATATCTTCATAACAAACCTGAGGGATTACCTTGTTCCTGACAAAAATAAATATAATATCATCTGTATAAAACCAGATGCTTAATCTAGATCCCTTTTTCTCCATATAGAACCCAGTGTACTTTCTATCAGGCTCCATATAGACCATGTTGGACATTCTCATTTATTATCCTTCCCTTTATAATCCCATTTTGGTTTTGTGAGATTAATGAACGTGTTGGTTAATCTTTCATTAAAAATTTGTATGAGGTAATTTTGATGAAATTTTTTCCAGGTTTAAGTTGTGGTATTCAGGGAGGGTGAGAGGGAGGAACGGGGTAGGGCATTTTAGTTGATAAGGATTAAATGGAGCTAGTGGTTGAGGATAAGAGGGTGATTGACAGGTTGATGGCCATTAAGATAGTCGTGGGAGGTATACTCTGAACGTAGTTAGTGCTTATGCGCCTCAGGTGGGTTTGGACTAGGAGGTTAAAAGACGCTTCTGGAAAGATTTGGATGGGTTGGTGTAGGGTATACAGTCCACCGAGAAGCTTATTATAGGGGGTGATTTTAACGGCCACATTAGGAGGTCGCCTGGGGGATATAATTGTGTGCGTGGTGGTTTCGGTTTTGGAGATAGAAATGGAGGAGGTACTTCACTGCTAGAGTACGCTAAAGCTTTTGAGTTGGTGATCGCTAACTCGTGTTACCGAAGAAGGCGGAGCACCTGATAACTTTTCAGAGTACGGTGGCCAAGACCCAGATTGATTATCTACTTCTCCGAAAATATGATAGAGGTTTATACACAGATTGCAAGGTCATCCCGAGTGAGAATCTTACGACCCAACATATGCTTTTTATTATGGACTTAGAGATCAGGTGAACGAGGAAGAATAGGGCTATGTCTGGTATACCTAGGGTCAGGTGGGGTGCATTGACTAAGGACATGGCCCAGGAGTTGGGGGAGAAGTTGCTGGCTATGGGGGCCAGGAGGAGTAGTGGGGATGCGAGTTGTATGTGGTCTATGACAACAAATTGTATTAGAGATGCCGCGAGAGAGGTGTTAGGGGTCTCAAAGGGTTTTTCTGGTGGCCATAAGGGCGACTGGTGGTGGAACGAAGAGGTTCAAAGGAAAGTGGAAGCAAACAAAGCAGCATATTTAAAGCTAGTAGAGAGTATAAACGAGGGGCAGAAGAGTACAAACAGGGAGGGATATAAGAAGTCTAGGAAGGAGGCGAAGTTGGCGGTTACTGCAGCTAAGACGACGGTGTTTAGTCATTTATACGAAGAAATTGGGGATAAAGGCGGGGACAAAAAGTTGTACAGGTTAGCGAAGGTGAGGGAGCGGAAGGCTCGGGATCTGGACCAAGTGAGATGCATAAAAGATGAGCAGGGAAGATTTTTATTGGAGGGGGCAGATTAGGCAGAGATGACAGTCTTACTTTCATAGAATCTTGAATGAAGAGTGAGATATGGGCATTGTGCTAGGGGAGTTGGAGTACTCGGAGCGACAGCGAGATTTTGGGTACTGTAGACGTATACGAGTGGGGGAGGTTGTAGGGGCTATGCGTAGGATGAGTAGGGGTAGAGCGACTGGGTCGGACGAGATCCCGGTGGAATTTTGGAAGAGCGTGGGTAAGGAGGGCTTAGAATGGCTTGCTAGGTTGTTTAACGTCATTTTTAGGACGGAGAAGATGCCCGAAGAGTGGAGGCGGAGTACGATGATCCCGTTGTACAAGAACAAGCGGGTGTCCAAAACTGCAACAACTATAGGGGTATCAAGTTGTTAAGACATACGATGTATGGGAGAGGGTGATTGAAGAGAGGTTGAGGAGGTGTGTGTCCATTTCTAAGAACCAATTTGGTTTCATGTCGAGACGGTGGACAACTGAGGTCATTCACATTGTGAGGAGATTGGTGGAGCAGTATAGGGCGGTGAAAAAGGATTTACATATGGTGTTCATTGACCTGGAGAAAGCCTATGACAAAGTCCCGAGAGGTTCTATAGAGATGTTTGGAGGCTAGAGGAGTGCATGTAGGGTATATTAGAGTGATTCAGGACATGTATGATGGAGCTAAGACAGAGGTTAGGACAGTAGGAGGAGACTCTGATTACTTTCCGGTTGAGATGGGGTTGCATTAGGGATCAACACTTAGCCCGTTTTTGTTTTCCCTGGCGATGGATTCTTTGACGCGTCACATTCAAGGGGAGGTGCCTTGGTGCTTGTTATCTACGGATGACATAGTCCTGATCGATGAGACACGAGGTGGCGTTAACGAGAGGCTGGAGGTCTGGAAACATATCCTGGACTCTAAGGGTTTCAAGTTGAGCAGGACCAAGACAGAATACTTGGAGTGCAAGTTCAGCGGTGTTACCCAGGAGGCGGATGGGGATGTGAGACTCGATACGCAAGTCATTTCCAGGAGAGAGAGTTTCAAGTGTTTGGGATCTATAATTCAAAAGGATGGGGAGATAGATGAGGATGTCACACACCGTATCGGAGCAGGGTGGATGATGTGAAGGCTCGCTTCCAGTGTCTTGTGTGATAAGAATGTGCTATTGAGACTTAAGGGTAAGTTCTACAAGGTAGTGGTTAGACCGAATATGTTGTATGGGACAGAGTGTTGGCTAGTCAAAAACTCCCATGTCCAGCATATGAAAGTAGCAAAAATGAGGATGTTGAGATGGATGTGTGGGCATACTAGGTTGGATAGAGTTAGGAATGAAGTTATTCGGGACAAGGTGGGAGTGGCCCCTGTGGAGGCAAAGATGCGTAAGGCAAGGTTGAGATGGTTCGGACATGTTAAGAGGAGAAACACAGATGCCCCTGTCAGGAGATATGAGAGGTTGGCCTTGGGAGGTGAGAGGAGGGGTAGAGGTAGGCCAAAGAAGTCTTGGGGAGAGGTGATCAGGCGGGACATGGCGCAGCTTGAGCTAAACGAGGACATGACCCTAGATAGAAGGGTGTGGAGGTTGAAGATTAGGGTAGAAGGTTAGTAGGTAGTCGTGTGTTTCCTTTTGTCTTCTCTGGCTCGATAGTATTAGCGCTAGTACGGTACCCTTTTTTCCTTAATTTGCTATATTCGCATGTCTCGTTCCGTTGTTACTTGCCATCGGTAATTCCGTAGTTTGCTAGCAGTACTTCGTTCATATTGTCGTTTGCTGCCTTGGAATTAGTTTTCTAAATATGTTATCTTGATATTACTTGTTATTGGTACTCCTTTCATATTCTCTGTTGCTATCTTCGATTTAGTTTTCTAATTATTTGTCTTGCTATTACTTGCTATCGGGGCTTCTCTCACATTCTTTAGCCGAGGATCTATCGAAAACAGTCTCTCTGCCCTTCCAGGATAGGGGTAAGGCTGCCTACATCTTACCCTTCCCATACCCAACTTGTGGAATTATATGGGTGGTTGTTGTTGTTGTTGTAATAGTTTTGATCTCCTACTATTGATTATGATGCTCCAACTTTGGGATAAAACTAGTACATGTGTGTATATAATCTGGAAAATTGCAACCTTCAACTTATTATACTGTACACCATAAGGTCCATAGTCTTATTTCCTGTCTTAAGATCTCCCAACAAGTCTGATAGAATTTTTCGGGCATGAGTAATTCTTAACAAATTATATTCAAATTCAACATCTATTACCAAGAGCGAATTCAACAGAACAATGCCTAATTTCAACTACGATGCCTTCGGCACTAAGTCATGTTTTCCATCTTTAATCCATATATGTCACATCTTAAGTCAATTTTATTCATCTCATTAATATAGTACGGTTTAAGTCAAATCTGTACTTGGAAAAGAGAACCTGTCTTGCCAAAAGAATAATAGAAATTAAAATTGATCAAACCTTAGTGACTACTTTATTTGTATACTTTAGAAAATTGTTATTCCAGGTTGAAGTGTGTTAGAAATATGCTTTAGAAGCTGCTCTCAGTAAAATTATTTTACTGTTTCAGCTATTTACTGCAGTAATTTAGTTTGAATTTGAAATAATTTTGAACTAGTCTTTAGGAGTGAACTAGTCTCTAGGAGTTTGTTATTTTCAGCAGATTTTTTTGTGCTGATTTTTAGGTCTTTTAAGTTAGTATTTCTCTTATAAATTGTAGTCCAAATGCAGTAAAATTATATAGTATTTTCAGCTTCAGTTCCTTTTACATCTATTCCAGTATATTTTTTTTTATTTTCTTGTCATCTTCCCAGTTATTTCCCTTAATTTCTTTTATCAAGAACCAACAATTGGTATCAAGAGCCATCTTCTTAAGGGACCTAAGTAAAATCTTTTTCTTGAGTGAGATGGAGACTGAAATGAGTTTTTCTCAATTGGCTCCTCCAGTCTTTGATGGTGAAAATTACCAACTGTGGGCAGTGAGAATGGAGACTTACTTGGAGGCTTTAGATCTTTGGGAGGCCGTGGAAGAGGATTATGATGTTCTTCCGCTGCCTAACAATCCCACCGTAGCCCAGATCAAGAGTCACAAGGAAAAGAAAACCAGGAAATCAAAGGCGAAAGCAACTTTGTTTGCTGGGGTGTCTGCAACAATTTTCACGAGAGTTATGGCTCTCAAATCAGCAAAAGAAATCTGGGATTATCTGAAGGGAGAATATACAGGAGATGAAAGAATACGAGGCATGAAGGTGCTGAATTTAATAAGGGAATTCGAGTTGCAGAAAATGAAGGAATCTGAGACTGTCAAAGAATACTCAGATCGGTTGCTTGGCATTGTTAACAAGGTAAGATTGCTTGGTACTGAATTTAAAGATTCAAGAATTGTTGAAAAAATTCTTGTTACGGTGCCTGAAAAATATGAAGTATCCATAACTACCTTGGAAAATACAAAGCATCTATCTAAGATTACCTTGGCAGAATTGTTAAATACATTGCAGGCACAAGAGCAAAGGAGGCTTATGAGGCAAGATGGTATGGTTGAAGGAGCCCTGGCAGCCAACCACAAAATTCAAAGCAAGGGTAATAATGTTAAAAAAAATTACCCGCCTTGTCAGCACTGTGGCAAAAAAGGTCATCCACCATTCAAATGTTGGAAGAGGCCAGATGCAAAGTGCAAAATTTGCAACCAACTTGGTCATGAAGCTGTAATTTGCAAAGGCAAATATCAAAAGCATGAAGTAGATGCCCAAGTCGCCAATGAAGAAGAAGAAGATCACTTGTTTGTGGCAACTATTCTTTCAACCAAAAAATCTGATTTTTGGTTGATTGACAGTGGTTGTACCCTGTTTGTGATCCAAAGAAAGCACTAGAGCGGCGCACGATAAGCCAAGGCAGGCTAACGTGCACCTCTGATGGCTAGGAGACGCAAACAAACAACACCGGTGGTCGACGTTACCACGCCGGTGAACGCTAGATCGCAAACTATAACTCCGTTAACCTTTGAAAGTTTCTTACCAGCTGGGTTTCAACCGATTCGAGAAGAAGAGGAGCTAAGTGAAAATGAGCTGATGAACAATACGCAATGGAACAGTAATGCTGAGAACACAGAGATCTGTGTTCAGAAAGGGAAAGAGCAGCTACCAACGAGTCCAAAGCGACTCCAATTCTCAGAAGCTGGGTCATCAAAGCAAATCTCAAAGCCAGATCTGGAGTCAAAGGTCAAGGAAGTCGATGCAGAAGTACATGCAAAGGAGGCGAGGAAGCAGAACAGGTATTCTCAAATGGGGATGCAGCTGGAATATGTACCACCTAGCCACAGAGAAGGTAAGGTGATTATACAAATAGAGGAAGAAGATGTAAATGAGCTTAAGGAATATTGGGATAATGCGTTAATTGGATATGTTTTGGGGGATACACCATATGAGAAATCCATGGTGAACTATATAGAATCAGTGTGGGATTTTGTAGATAAACCCCAAATTCTATATCATCATGAAGGATACTATGTGTTTCGATTTTCAAATGTAAAGGACAAAGAAGCAGTAATGCAAGCAGGACCTTACAATTATCATAATAAACCATTGATATTACAAAACTGGGAGAGAGACTTTCAATTTGACCCTAAGTGTATCACTACAATTCCACTTTGGATCCAAATTCCTAGCCTATCAGTATGATATTGGACAACAGATGCACTAAGCAAGGTAGCAAGTGGTGTAGGGATTCCAATGTACACTGATAAATACACTGCTGAGTTAGGGAAAATCTCTTATGCACGAGTTCTAGTGAAAGTTGATATAACAAAACCACTGGTGGAGAGTGTTGAAATTATAACTCCTACGAGTGTTAAACAGCAGGAAATTGTGTATGAATGGAAACCTAGGTTCTGTGCTGAATGTTTACACTTTGGGCATGATGTCTTTGAATGCTGGAAGTCAAACAAGCCTGAGGAAACTGAAGAATTTCAAATTCCAAAGAGAAGAAATAGGGGCAGAAGAAGAAGAATCATCCAGGAATGGAAACCTAAAGAACAACAAGAGAAGGAAGAGAAGCAGGAAGAAACAAAGGGAGTGCAGAACCTCACAGGAGAGGAGGAAGAGTTACATGAAGGTGAAGCAAACCAGGAAGGCAAGAAGGTACAAAATGCTGCAGGAAAAGGGGAACAAAGCCAATCACTAGACAAGCAGCACTGTCATACTGAAGGAAGCAATGCAAATAGATTTCAGATATTATGTGAATTGAGCCAAACAGTTGCACAGGGAGGGGGTCTGGCTCCTGGTACTATACAACACCCCCCATGATCATTAGCACATGGAATATAAGGGGGCTAAACAAGCCCCACAAGCAAAAAGAGTTGAAAATCTTTTTGCAGAAGAATAAGGTAGATGTATTAGGATGTTTAGAAACAAGAGTAAAAGAGAAAAAAGGCAAAAACAATACTATACAGAGTAGTAAGAGACTGGGGTTATTGCTGCAACTATACAAAAGCAGAAAATGGCAGAATCTAGTTGATGTGGAAGGCAAATGTAGCACTAAATGTTGTCCAAGTTCATGAACAATGTATACATTGTGAAGTGAAGGATGCATTGTCTGGGAATCAGATTATGTTAACAATAGTATATGCTAGAAACAAGCAACAGGAGAGACTAAGCTTATGGAGTGAATTGCAAATGATGGGAAGCCAGATTCAAACCCCATGGCTTATAAGTGGGGACTTTAATAGTGTTCTAAGCACTGAGGATAGGTTGGGACTTCCAGTCACCATGAATGAGATAAAAGAGTTCAAGGAGTGTGTTGATTCAATCCAATTGACCACATTGAACACAAAAGGCTGCTTTTATACCTGGTGCAATAAACAACATGCAGATGATAGAGCGTATAGCAAAATTGATTGGGTCTTTGGCAACTTTGAGTGGATCAGAAACTATGGACATGTGGATGCTGTTTGTTTAGAACTAGGAGTATCAGATCATTCTCCTATAGTGATCCAAATCTGGAAGAGGAAGAATCTATATCCCAAACCATTCAAGATGTACATGGTGACAATGGAGCATAATGAGTTTAAACCCATGCTAGAAGACATATGGAGGCAGAAGAAAGAGTGTGATCCTATGGACAGTATATGGCAGAAATTGCAGCAATTGAAGACTGCAACAAAGGGACTGAATAAGGAGATGGCAAGTTATGAGAAAAGATTGAACTATCACAGGCAGCAATTAGAGTATGTGCAGAACAATCTGAAAATTAGTCCCCTTAATCAAGAAATGATAGAGGAAGAAAAGCAGATACTCCAGGACATAGAGAAATGGAGTACAATAGAAGAAAGAATTCTGAGGCAAAAATCAAGAGTAAACTGGATAGATTATGGAGATTCAAATTCCAAATATTTCTATGCCCAACTGAAGATGAGAGCAAGTAGGAATGCAATAACATCTGTTTATGATGCAGGGGGATCTAGAGTCACAGAACCTAAAGAAGTGGAAAGAGAATTTGTCACCTTTTTCAAGCAACTAATGGGGACTGATACTGGGATCAAACCATGTCCTAATACAGAGATTATTAAAGCAGGTGTGTGTCTATCATNCCAAGTCGCCAATGAAGAAGAAGAAGATCACTTGTTTGTGGCAACTATTCTTTCAACCAAAAAAATCTGATTTTTGGTTGATTGACAGTGGTTGTACAAACCACATGACATATGATATAAATCTTTTCAAAGAGTTCACGTCTATAGGAAATAAGAAAGTCAGAATTGGAAATGGTGATTATATTCTTGCTAAAGGAAAAGGAACTGTTGCAATCCCAACAAATTCAGGTACTAAGAAAATTTCAGATGTTCTTTATGTTCCTGATATTGATCAAAATTTATTAAGTGTTGGACAACTAATGGAAAAAGGATTTAAAGTATCCTTTGAAGATAAATATTATTTCATTTATGATGCAACTGGACTTGAGATTTTAAGGGTTAAAATGAGAGGTAAAAATTTCTCATTTGATCCAACCGAAGATGAAGAATGGAGCCAAAAGAATCTACTAAGTGCAGGTAATTCTCCAACTGAGGACATATGTGAAAATAAGGTAAGGAAGAAGTTGTCAATATTTCAGAAAATGCAATTCTGGAAGAAAGTTGACAAGTCTCAAGGCAAGATGCAAATGAAGCTGAAAAACGAGCCAACTTATTTCATTAACAATCATGAGATGCAGCAAAATACTGAAGTGAACTCGATTCACTGCAAGTCCAAAGATCTGTTGGCAGATTTACGTACAAAGTCGCTTCCAGTTAAAGGTTTACAAGGGACAAATTCAGAATTTGCAGCTTCAAAAGCAAGGAGGAGAGTTAGAAATATGCTTTAGAAGCTGCTCTCAGTAAAATTATTTTACTGTTTCAGCTATTTACTGCAGTAATTTAGTTTGAATTTGAAATAATTTTGAACTAGTCTTTAGGAGTGAACTAGTCTCTAGGAGTTTGTTATTTTCAGCAGATTTTGTGCTGATTTTTAGGTCTTTTAAGTTAGTATTTCTCTTATAAATTGTAGTCCAAATGCAGTAAAATTATATAGTATTTTCAGCTTCAGTTCCTTTTACATCTATTCCAGTATATTTTTTTATTTTCTTGTCATCTTCCCAGTTATTTCCCTTAATTTCGTTTATCAAGAACCAACAAAGTGAAAAAGAAATGTAGATGACTCAGATTCTGAAGTCAATGACAACTCTTTGAGAAAAGTAAGGCAACGACCATTATATACAAAGCTTAAAATGTTTTATTTATTCATTAGATGTTGAATGAAATGTTCGGAATTTGCTTCAAGACCATCTCCTTATTTCTTTTCTCCTACTTTAATTCAGCTCATTCAATGACGTACAAATATTCCTTCTGGCTTATAAGTGTTGAAGATAAGAACAACTGATCGTTTTTTTTTATGATGGTCATGTTCGGATCAGCTTGCGCGTACCTTAACTATTTCGATGAATACCTGTTATATCTTCCACCAACACAGGTACCTAGTAACTCTGCATCTTTGTTATCGCTAGGATTTGGTACACTCCTAATTTTTCATATGTAAAGGTAACATTATAAATTTGCTTGTTTGAGACTTCCACTTACCATGCAAAAGGTAAAATTTAATTAGTAACCCTCTGTTTGACGATAATTACTCGTTTAACGTAATGCCAAACGGGTAATCTTGATGACAAGTTTTAGATCCTTTCTAAGCCATAGTCTTCTCTCTTAGAAAACCAGAAAAATAGAAAATGAAACAGAGTATATAATAATCTCCTGACGTCAATTCAAATTTCTTGAAAGTCAACTCCAGGAAAAGAAAGAGGCTAGTCAATGCCACTATGATAAGGGTGTTCGTTGGTCGGTACGGTACGGTATTTAGGCATTTTGATTCGGTATTCGGTTTCTTAAAATCCTATACCAATACCGTACCTAATTAAATTCAATATGGTTCGGTTTTTCTCCTTTCGGTTTCGTTTTATTCGGTTCGGTAACTTCGGTTTATTCGGTTTGAATACTAACTAGTGCATAGAGCCATACAATCTAATATTCTTAATTAAAGCTCAAAAATACAAAACTAAAAATGTTTGTTGACAAAATTTTTGTCCAAAACTAGCAAATATCGACCCAAATAGAGAAACTTGTACATAAAAGAATATTTGATCATTAGAAATGTCTTGTTACTTGTTTAGAGTTAATTGATGAATTTTGAGAATAAAGGAAAGTAAAATTTAGACTTTTTATATTTATGTTATAATTGATAATATGTGTTTTGTGTAATATAATATATATTTCGGTACGGTATCGGTATTTCGGTATTTTATCTTGAAATACCAAATACCATACCTAATACCAAGTTTTTTAAAAACTTAAACCAAATACCATACCAAATACCAAAATACCGTATACCAAATACCAAAATTTTCGGTTTCGGTACGGTAATTCGGTATTTACCAAATTATGCCCAGCCCTACACTATGATCTAAGTTGCTCGGACTCGGGTGCGGATATCCGATACGGGGACGAATCCGAGTATCAGATTCGAAAAAATTTAAATTTTAAGATTCGGGGGTGCGGATCCGGATATGGATACGGGTGCGGAGATTCGGCTAATAAAAAATAGAGCTATAAGAATATTGTAAATTTTGAGAGATATTCTGTGAAAAACTTACATGAATATTGTAGAATCCAATCTATCGTTCTCCAAGATGGACGTTATTCTTTCATTCTCCTAAATCTATTTTATTTTTGATTTTGAGAAATCAAAATCTCAATTTTTCACCCAATTTGTCGATGGACTCCGGTCAAAATATCCGAAGTCAGTTGACCGAATCCGGGACGTATCCCGCTTCCGCTCCCGTCCCCGTCTCGTATCGGGACGGGGACGGCACCAAAATCAAAGAGTCCGCGCCACTTAGACTATGATAGGGGTACCACTTCGTCCTTGCATTATATATTCTGCTTGTTTACTAATAAATGGATTAATTAAACTCATGTTTTTTCCATGATAATTTGTGAAAAGCCATCTTCTTCTCAAGAATGTCTTTGTCAATGAGCATCTTGTATTTCATATGTGCTGTTTTGACCTTGTTCCAAAGTTCTTAGAACAAAATTAACTGGATTTATGTAGTACGCTCTTACTGCATTTCCTTATGGCCAAGAACCACAAAAGCACAGTTCTAACTAGGGATGGCAAACGGACGGGTCGGGTTGGATATGGCTCGGGTCGAAAACGGGTAATGAAAAAACGGATAAATTATCCGATCCCACCCATATTTAATAAGGATAAAAAACGGGTTAACTGCGAATACTATGGGTAACCATATTATCCATGACTTCTTGAATATGATCACTTTTGGGAGAATTCCTAATCTTTCAAACTTGAAGAGCCCCCAATTTGAGGCTTTACAAATGTAAATGTAAAAGTTAAACTCGTTGGTTATCCATTTTCTAAATGGATAATATGGTTCATATCCATATTTGATCCGCTTTTAAAAAGTTCATTATGCAATTCATTTTTTAGTGGATAATATGGGTGGTTAACTATTTTCTTTTAACCATTTTTGAAGCTTAAAACTGATGCAAATACATATGCTCTAAATCGGCTGCATTTCATCCTATAAAGCAGTTGAGTTTAAAAGAGAAAAGACGACCAAGCAAGAGTTTATTCAGAATGAGAAATATAGAAATTCCACCTTAATTTATTCTGAATCAGTTATCTTACAGAGAAAAGAGTGGAATTAACTTAATATAAAGCATTACGGTTAGTCAACCCGACCCTTGATTAATAAAAAGAAAATGGTTAGTCAACCCTCCCCTTGTCTTGCGTGCACCAATACGAAAGACAATATTTCGTTTTAAAAAAAAAAGGATATCCTTAATGCATATTTTGAAGAAAAGATTATGACAGCAATGATAATAAAAAGAAAATAGTTAGTCAACTTTCACTGCTTTTTCATTTCCAGTTCAGGAGATGGAAAATTCTTAATGCATATGCATATTTTAAAGAAAAGATTAGGCTGATCAATCATCAAAGTCAGAATCAATCTTGAAAAAAAAATAGCTAAACAATAAATTTTTGTTGATATGCCGTGGTACCTTGTTGTCTATTTTGTGTCTTATATAACCAGTGCTCCAATACCAAAAACAACATTTCTCAGAGATATCATCTTGCTCCTTGACATTTTCCAGAATGGATGTTTTTACCGTTTTTAATCTCCATACCTTCTTGTCTATCCATGTTGTACTTCCTGTTTTCTTATTCTTATTTTTCTCCCAATATGCTGCAGCTGCTACATTACTTGGCAATGAAACTGACAAACTTGCCTTACTCGGGTTCAAGTCCGAAATAACTGAAGATCCATCAGGAGTTTTGGCCTCTTGGAACGATTCTGTTCATTTCTGTCTGTGGACTGGAGTAAGATGTGGCCTGAGACAGGAAAGAGTCATTAGCTTGAATCTGAAGGGGCTAAGGTTGGCAGGTCCAGTCTCAGCTCATCTCGGAAATCTTTCCTTGCTCAATTCTCTTGACCTTGCAGAAAATTCCTTCCATGATCAAATTCCTCGACAACTCAGCAGGCTGTCCAGGCTACAAAACCTGAATTTGAGTTTTAACTATCTAGGAGGGGAAATTCCAGTTAATCTATCACATTGTGTTAACCTCAAGAGCCTTGTCCTCGACCACAACAATCTTGTCGGACAGATTCCTGACGAAGTTGGATCATTAACGAGGTTAGTGAAATTGTATCTCAAAAATAACAATCTGACAGGAGTCTTTCCAGGTTCTATTGGAAATCTTACATCTTTACAAGAGTTGTATTTATCGTTTAACAATCTAGAGGGAGAATTACCAGCTTCTTTAGCTCGATTGACCAAGTTGAGACAGCTTGGATTGTCTGTAAATAGCTTATCTGGGGAGTTCCCTCCTCCGTTATACAATTTGTCATCCCTGGAATTAATAGCGCTTTCCCATAACAACTTTTCTGGTAATCTCAGATCCGATTTAGGCCATTACTTCCCTAACCTCCAAAAACTTTACTTGGCAGAATGTCAATTTACTGGTTCCATACCATCCTCTTTGGCTAATGCTTCGAAATTGCTACAGCTTGATTTTCCTGTAAACAATTTCACTGGAAATATACCTAAGAGTTTTGGTAACTTGGGAAATTTACTGTGGCTCAATGTTGGGAGTAACCATCTTGGATACGGTAAGCACGATGACCTCAACTTTGTAAGTTCTCTTACCAATTGCAGCAGTCTACTGACACTCCATTTTGGAGACAACCAGTATGGAGGTACATTACCCCATTCAATAGCCAACCTTTCTAGTCAGTTACAACGCCTACTTCTCAACGAAAATAGAATTGGTGGAAGCATACCCAAAGAGATCTCAAACCTGGTAAACTTGAATCTACTTGACATGAGTTACAACAATCTTACAGGTGGCATTCCAGATTCTATTGGAAGACTTACAAACTTGGGACGTCTCGACTTGGGTAACAATCTCTTGATGAAAGGGGTCATCCCTTCTTCACTAGGAAATCTCACTAAACTCGTGTATCTTTATTTGGGATATAACGGTTTAGAGGGTAACATACCTTCAACCTTGGGGAACTGTAACCAACTGCTAAGATTGGACATTGCTGAAAACAATCTGACTGGAAGTATACCACAGGAACTTAGTGCTCTCTCATCCCTCACAAAAATTTATGCATATTATAACTCTTTTACGGGTCCGTTGCCAGCATACATTGGTAACTGGAGTCAACTTACTTATCTTGATTTTTCTTACAACAATTTTTCGGGTATGATTCCACAAACTCTGGGAAAATGCTTGTCCTTGGGGGAAATCTATATGAAGGGAAACTCCCTACAAGGGACCATTCCCGATTTAGAAGATTTACAGGATCTCCAGTTCTTAGATCTTTCCCTCAACAACCTATCAGGGCCAATCCCTCAATTCATTGCAAATCTTACTTCCTTACTCTCCTTTAACTTATCTTTTAACAATCTAGAGGGCGAGGTTCCTGTCACCGGAATATTTTCAAATGTGACTGCAGATGTATTTGTCGGGAACTCCAAGCTTTGTGGTGGGATTCAAGAGCTGCATTTACCACCTTGTGTTTATCAAGAAACTCAAAAAACACGGAAGAAGCATGTACTTGCCCTCAAGTTTATATTGATCATTGTTTTTGTTGCTTCACTTTCAATCCTGGCCTTGTTAGTAGTTTTCCTTTGTTTGAGAAGAAATTTGAAAAAAGATCAACCAGCTGATAGATCAAAATCTGCAAACTTCTATCCCAATATTTCTTACGAAGAGCTCCGCAATGCAACTGGTGGATTTTCTTCTGAAAATCTGATTGGCTCTGGCAGCTTCGGAACTGTTTACAAGGGATCTTTGGCCTCTGATGGGGCGGTCGTTGCTGTCAAGGTACTCAATCTCCAGCATCAAGGTGCTTCTAAAAGCTTCATAGCAGAATGCCAAGCATTGAGAAACACTAGGCACCGGAACCTTGTTAAAGTCATCACAGCATGCTCTGGTTCTGATTATAAGGGAAACGAGTTTAAAGCTTTGGTGTTTGAGTTCATGCAGAACGGGAGCTTGGAAGAGTGGCTGCATCCAAAGGCAGAGACACAAAGGTGCAGCTTGACAATTCTTCAGAGAATACATATTATACTAGATGTGGCTTCTGCACTGCATTATCTTCATCATCAGTGCCAAACACCCATGATTCACTGTGATATAAAACCACAGAACATTCTTCTTGATGAAGATCTCACAGCTCATCTTGGAGATTTTGGTTTGGTTAGACTCGTTCCTGGATTCAGTATAGAACCCAATCTACATCAGTTTAGCTCACTTGGAGTTATGGGAACCATTGGCTATGCAGCTCCAGGTAAACTAAAACTGTGAAAACACAGACTGAAAAACATACGATATGAAATTACAGTTTATATATAGAATACACAATTGTTTTCTTCTAATAATAGTGGTTAATTTATAAGCTCAAATTCTTGCTGCAGAATACGGCATCGGTGGTAAGGTCTCCATTTTAGGAGATATGTACAGTTTTGGAATCCTAATATTGGAGATATTCACTGGAAGAAGACCCACAGACACCTTGTTCCAAGAAAGCTCAAGTCTCCATCACTTTGTGAAAACAGCATTACCAGATAGAGCAATGAAGATTCTGGACAAAACAGCTCTAAATGGTGACATAATGTGGAAACCAACCAATGGAGAAGAATACTGGGCCACTATGAAGAAAGAACAGATGGAATGCTTGGTTCGCATTCTTGAGATTGGAGTTGCATGTTCAGCTGAATCCCCAAGAGACAGATTGACCATGAGACAAGTTTACAGTAAGTTGACACAAATCAGAGAAGATTTTCTAGGAGCAGAAGAAGTGAAGAGGCGATTGAGGCCATAGGTTACAAGTGAAAGCATTGGATTTTAATCTAAAATGTATTGCTAGTCTTACATTCCGTCAATTTGGTAAGAAAATGTGAAAGCATTGTATTTATAACAGGTTTCAAATTGCAGTAGAATTTTCAGTATGCAGAAGAACTAAAGTAGTACGTAGCATATTAATGGCTTTAGTTTAGGGGAAATTACATGTTAGTTCTAGACTTCTATATTAGGGTGGAAGAATCGATGCATTAAGTATCTGCTAATAAACCACAAAATATGGTAAAGTCTAAGTAATTGAGGAAGAACTCGGCATCTACAGAATGCTTGAATCCATCATTGTATTGTTTATAGATAGTCCTACAAATAGTAAAAAATCAAATTTCTATTTAGAGTGATTCTCCTTAACAAGATATTGAAAATTGGCGACTGATCATGTCGTGCCAAAATGAAATTTACTTCTTAGGGAAAAATTAGATAATCAATAAAGGCAACGATACTCATAGTGTTCCACAAGAAGATTCCACTGTTACAGGGCATAAAGCTGGGGCCAAACTCTAATGTCAAATTATAGTAAGCCCCGAGGTAAGCTAACATCATAGGATAATTTGAACCCGAAACAGTAAAATTACAAGGATTGATAGACGATACCTAAAAAGATAGGGATTCATTTGCAGTAACGGTCAGCTTTCTTCTTGACCCGGTCATCAAGGGCATCCTCAACGGACTTGACTTTTGCATTCGGGCCGTACCCGAATTTCTTAGCCTCGACAGGGAACAATTCATCGTATTTCCTACGCTTAGCGGCGTCAATCGTATAAGTATCATCGGGAGCGGCGTCGGTATCTTGTTCAGTAGCGGCAACGGCGGCGTCACCGGTCAAGGGCTCGTCGGAAACGACGTCATCGGTGGACTTGTTCTTCTTTTTCTTCTTCTTCTTGTCGATTGCTTTGCTGCGGCTGGCTACTGCGCCTCCCTTGAAGGTTAACCGACCTCCTTTCACTTTCTCGTATGGGTCCGACATGGATCTTCCTTTGCTTTCGTTGCTTTGTTCTCTTTTTTTTGCAACTACGAGCTTGAAGGGGGGATAGAGGGGTTAATTCCTGCTGATTTACTAATTTGACAGGTAATAATAAGATTTTGTAACACAAATTGTGAAAAAGCATGGTATGAACAATATGGTAAATTTTAGCTGAAATAAGGGTTGATACTTTATGTGGCTTGAGGGCAACTGACATGGGCAATAGTTAATATATATAAGATTGAGTAGGAAAGAAACAAAGACATAAGCCTCAAAGGAATCAAACC
>NW_017671182.1:329212-338471 GCF_001879085.1 Nicotiana attenuata
AATTTATTCTTTAGCCAATAAATATATATATATATATATATATATATATATATATATATATATATATATATTTTTTTTTTTTTTTTTTTTTTTTTTTTGAAAAAAGTACTTTCATCATGAACTAAGGCAATGATATTTTTTCCCTTTGTGACGAAATTTTTATCATACTAAACACTGAAACTTGATTTAATTAAGAAAAATAAGAAAATATTTTCCTCTACCAATAGTTTGAGCTAAAGGAAAAAGATAGTTTATACATAAGTTTAAGTTTCAGGTCAAAAGGACCAGGTTCAAATAAAATTGATGCTGCAACGCTACATTCTCCTCCGTCGATAGAACACCTTTCGGCATCACAAAATTCATAATCCTTTGAACCACATATGTTGAGCAAGACTAATACAGAGTACTTAAAATGTAAGTTCAGCGACATGAATTAGGAGGAGGACGTGGAAGTGAGGCTAGATTCACAAGTAATTCCCAAGAAAGGGAGTTTCAGGTACCTCAGATCTATAAATTCTAGTAACGGATAGATAGATGAGGATGTCACACATCGGATCAGAGCGGTATGGATGAAATGGAGGCTCGCTTCTGGGATTTTGTGTGATAAGAAGGTACCACCAACACTCAAAGTAAGTTTTACAGAGTACTGGTTAGACCAACTATGTTATATGGTGCGGAGTGTAGGCCGGTCAAAAGCGCTCATGTACAGTAGATAAAAGTAACATAAATGAGGATACTTAGATGGATGTGTTGGCACACACGAGAGATAAGATTAGGAATGAAGTTATCCGAGATAAGGTGGGAGTGACCCTCGTGGAAGATAAGATGCGGGAAGCTAGGCTGAGATGGTACGAGCATGTGAAGAGGAGGAGTATAGATGGCCCAGTGAGGAGGTCCGAGAGGTTGACCATGGTGGGGCGGATGAGAGGTAGAGGTAGGCTTAGGAAGTATTGAGGAGAGGTGATTAGGCATAACATGGCGCACCTTCAGCTTACTGCGGACATGACCCTTGATTGGAGGGTGTGGAAGTTGGGAATTAAGGTAGAAGGTTAGTAGGTAGGTAGGAGTGCGTTAGTTTAATGTTTGTAGCATTAGTATTAATCTTTTTTCATACATTCATATTCGTAAGTTTCTTTTACCTTATGTTCCTTTCGTTTCAATTATTCTATCACGATGTCTCACTATTACCGTATCTTGTTGATGTTACTATCTGTTGTGTCTTCTTCTTTTACTTTTATCTTGAGCCGGGGATCTATCGGAAGCACCTGTTTACCTTCACAAGGTAGGGGTAAGGTCTGCGTACACTCTACCCCCAGACACTACTTTGTGGGATTACACTGAATTTATTGTTGTTGTTGTTGTTGAACCACATACTCCATGTTAGAAAGAAAAAAAAAAAGGAAATAATTGGGCTTAAAAAATTAGAACTGTTATAAATAAAATTTTATTTATGGTGAATGTCTATATTTTAGAGAGATTTTAGGGTTGGTTACTTGGTGGCTAAGTCATTTTTTTCTTATAAATAGAGGGGTTCTATTCCATTGTAATTCATCTCAAAATCAATATGAATTCCCTCTCCCTACTTTTCTCAGTAATATTCTTCTTCTTCTTTTATTGTTCATAACACGTTATCAGCACGAGACTCTAACCAATTGAGTAGAAGCTTTGGGATTGAGCATAATAATTGTCAATTGTTCCATAAACTTCCTTCATGATTAAATTCTGGATTTAAGGTAAGTATTTTACCGTATTTTTCTCTTTTATTCTATAATTTAATGTTAAATACAAGCAAATACAATAAATATTTGTAACGACCCGACCGGTCGTTTCGAGTGCTAGCGCTCCGTTCAGCAGTCGGAGGCCATGAACAGCTTCATTTCCGGTATTATGACTTGTACGCGTGGTCGGAATTGAATTTCGGGAAGTTCGGAGTTGATTTGGGAAGAGAATCCTCATTTCGGAAGCTTAAAGTTGAAAGAATGAACTAGGATTGAAATTCTGAGTAAACGACCTCGGAATCGGGATCTGAAGGTTCCAGCAGGTTCGTATGATGATTTCGGACTTGGGCGTATGCCCGGATCGGGTTTTGGATAACCCGGGAGCGTTTTAGCGCCTAATGTGGAAGTTAGCATTTTAGAAGGAATTTCTTAAGTTTGGCTTGAAATTCATTTCAGTGTTATCGATCTCCGTTTGGGATTCCGAGTCTAGGAATAGCTCCGTATGGTGATTCTGGAGTTGGGAGCGCGATCGGAAGTGAATTCGGAGGTCCGTAGGTCATTTTGAATCCATTTGGCTAAAGATAGAAATTTGAAGGTTTTTGGGAAGTTTGACCGGAGGTTGACTTTTTGATATCGGGGTCGGAATCCAATTCCGAAAGTTGGAGTAGGTCCGTAATGTCAAATATGATTAGTGTGCAAAATTTGAGGTCAATCGGACGTGATTTGATAGGTTTAAACATCGAAAATAGAAGTTTGAAATTCTAAAGTCCGTAAAGCTTGAATTGGGGTGTAATTCATGATTTTAGCGTTGTTTGATATGATTTGAAGCCTCGAGCAAGTCCGTAATGTGTTTTGGGACTGGTTAGTGTGATTAGTTGGGGTCCCGGGGGCCTCGGTGGATTCCGGGTGGTTAACGGATCGAAAATGGATGGAAATAGCTGAGTTGCTGGTTGCTGGTGTTTCCGCTTCTGCGGAGATGGGACCGCAGAAGCGGCCCCGCAGAAGCGGGAAAGAAGTCGCAGAAGCGGTCGAGCGTGAGGGCAGCCGGGACCGCAGAAGCGGCCCTTGATCCGCTGATGCGGAACCGCAGAAGCGGTAGGCTGACGCAAAAGCGAAAATGGCTGGAGCCCCCTTGTCCGCAAAAGCGGAGTTTTGTCCGCAAAAGCGTGACCGCGGAAGCGGTAATAGTTCCGCAGAAGCGAAAATAGCTGGGGGCAGAAGCATTGTTTTTAAATCGGATGTTTGGCCATTTCTCTCATTTTCTTCACTTCATTGGGCGATTCTTGGAGAGCTTCAAGGAGAGATTTCATCATCAATGTTAGGGTAAGCTACTCCTACTTATTTCCAAGTTAAATACAAGACTATACCATGGAATTAGACATGAAAATTAGTATAAAAATTGGGGTTTTGGTGAAAAAACCTAGAAAATCATATTCTTGGAATTTAGCCATGATTTTGGGTATGGAATTTAGAGAAAATTATATATTTGAGTTCCTAAGGTCATGGGTAACCTTTATCTTCGAGAAATTTTGGATTCCGGGCATGTGGGCCCGAGGGCATTTTGGTTATTTCACTAAGAGGAGTTGGGAATTTGTATAATCTGAATTTTTAACAAGTATTTGAGCATGTTCTCATTAGTTTGTTGTTAATTGGCTAGTTTTGGTGCATTGTGCATCGGTTCAAGCCTTCGGAAGAATGTAGAATACCGGTTATGAGTCTTCGGAGCGAGGTGAGTCTCCTTTCTAATCTTGTGAGGGGGAATTTACCCCATAGGTGAGTTAATTGGTTATGTGCTCCTATTTGTGGGGGCTACGTACGCACGAGGTGACGAGAGTCCGTGCGTAGCTACTATTATGCTATTGTCCGGGTAGTCTGGGACCCAAATGCATGCTATACTTGGGATATTTGAAATCTTATTGACATTTGAATTGTTAAAATCAAGTTGAAATAGTAAATGAACTTCAAAAGGATTAAACTTCATTTTCTTGAATTGTTAAAAGTGGATTTGGTTTTTATTTGATAAAATAGCTCCGATAAATTCTTATTTGACTACTTGAGCATGTATTTTATGTGCATCTGCGTCGCATGCATGATTCGCGAGCAGGGTATATGTTTATTTATGGAACGGGCCGAACGCCTCGGCAGATTAAGTAGATGCTTCTATTGGTTCGGGCCGCTCGACCCTCGGCAGTGCACAGTTTACATTCCTGTTGGAGCGGGCCGTCGCCTCGGTGTGATTTGCGCATGTTTATCTGTTGCTTAAGAATTTTAAATGTGGGATTGGCACTTCGTGGCTTGATATAAACTGATAAGATAATAAAGAATAAACCTTGGAAGCCATTGATTTATTATTGAAGGTGTTTACCTGTTTCCCGGCCTCACAATTAGAAACTTCTATATATAAATCCATGATTATCCTCGCACTTATAGAATATTGTTAATTGACCTCTAGTGAGTGTCGAAGTTGGCCATCTCGTCTCTACGCCTTCGGGATTAGGCGGGATACTCACTGAGTACACGTTGATTACGTACTCATACTACACTTCTGTGCATTTTTGTTGCACAGGTATATGTTACTTTAGCGGCCTACTGGACATAGCAGCACGGACGATTTGGGGACTAGGTGAGTTGCAGTATGCAGGGCGGCCCGCAGCTTTTAAAGTCCCTTTCTAGTAAATTGTATTTCCTTTCTGTCCATTGTATTCCGGACGGATGTTGTATTGTATTTTATATTCTTATTAGTAGATGCTCATGCACTTGTGACACCGGGTTCTGGGGATGGTTTTCGAAAGATGTGTACTAATTGTTATTGTTTAAATTTGAATTCAAGTACTATCTTTTATTTATGAAAAATGGGAGGAAAAAAAACCCTGAGATTTTCAAAAGTATTAAAAGAGGGTTTAATTGATAATTTAGTTAGGCTGGCCTGACAGAGGTGTCCGGCGCCACCACGACCCTTAGTGGATTTTGGGTCGTAACAACATGGTATCAGAGCACTAGGTTCCCGTCACTCTCACGAGTCATGAGCAAGTCTAGTAGAGTCTCGCGAATCGGTACGGAGACGTCTGTACTTATCCTGGGAGGCTACAGGGCTGTTAGGAGTACTTCCCTTCTTTGTTTCCTTATCGTGCGGTTCAATTCCCTTGAGGCTTATGCCTTTGATTTCTTTATACTCAATCTTACGCAAGCGCTGTTATAAATCGAAGATTGAAGGATTGCAATGGCCCTACAAATGTGGTGCGGGATTATTCTTTCGGTATAGTTGATTGGACTGTTATAGTCGCCTTATGGAAGGATATTCTAGTGTTCGGCTCAGTAACAGAACTTCTAAGAGCCTTGAGGCTAGGCACAGGTTGCCATAATGCTATGAGCGATTATTCTGCAGTGTTGTTGTGATGGTAGGGTGTTTGCCCACGTGTCGAGACAGTGAATGAATTGAAGGGAAGTTTACTCAGTGTGTAATCAAGGGATTCCGTATTTTATTCCCGGCAGGGGAAAGCCAATCGAACTAAGGATGGTCAGATGTGGACTAGTGGAAGTAATGAATCGTGGTAATTGCAAGTGTGGCGGAGTTCTCCTCTACATGGGGGTGTCGTTGTCCTAATTGAACGCTTTAAGTTTGTCGGTGTTATTATCTGCTACAATTCGCCTTATGGCGGGATATTATGAAATACTATTGAAGATGCAACCGTCAGATATCGCGTGGTGCGGTGGTTTAGGATTGAACCAGTATTTTAAACGTTGCCGGTTCGAGAAAGATGACCTTCGGAGGGGTTTAAGTCAGTAGCGATCTGTGGATTCAAGTTCTATGAAGAAGAATTTAATTAAGGCAACAACTGAGCAGCAAGAGATGAGAAAGACATATGGGAAGTGTCAGGCGGAGATTTAGACTTCTAAAAGGTTGTCTTGGGGAGCACAGGCCGAGCAGTTGATTAAAGAAGTGAGTTTGCCCAAAGTGGGAGAGCAGCGGAGCTGCGTAGGGGCTTGGTAATGAGAAAACTATGCACCTTAAGGGAGTCTGGAACGACTTGAGAATATTGGTGCTGGGTTATTGGCGTCTTCGGATCTAACTTGAAGTAGGGATTCTTGTGCGGCCGGGGATTTAATATAACGGAAAGGAGCCGCTTAAATAAAGGGGGATGTAGCATGACTTTGAAGTGGAAGGATGTTGTCGCACACATAATGAATGTCCACGAGGGGTAAGTGAACTGGTACAGCTAAGGAGTGAGCTTGGACTTAGGAGAGTTATTCCCTGCGAGCAGTTTGGCGGTCGCGTGGTTGGCGAGGCTTCTGCGAAGAGTTCTACGGGTTATGCAGCAAGGGGAACTGTTGAGTGAATGTTGTTAATGATTTAGAGTATCAAATTGGGTTTCTACAGTAAGATATCGAGAATGCTGGCGATCGATTGCGCAAGGTTGTATCAATAAGAGATTAAGAATCCTGGTGAACTCCAGAGTTTTGTAATAGTGGCTTCAAGCTAAGTGGGAGAGTCCCACCGCCTATGAATGGGTTGCATGGTTAACTACTCGTGAGGTTTCTGGTTATTTGCATACTGGGGAGTTATCCCAGCTACGGAAAAATACCATAAGTAGTAATTGGAGCAGAGGAATTTTTAAAGATGTGCTATGGTTGGCCTTATGGGCTCGTGTTCGAACTTGGGAAAGAATTCAGGATTTATGCCTTGTATAGAAGCGGGTTTAAAGGGGAGTAATTCTGCCAGGTGCTTCGTTGAGAGGGTATTAATGTGCTAGAAGGTTCATGGAGTTGATTATATACGGGACCAAGTCAGAGCGGGTGGCTCTTAGCAACGGTCTCTAGTAGGTTCAAAGGGATAAAGTGTGGTGCCTAATGAATCTGAGCCTATGAGTACAGTTAAGGATCAAGATTTGTAACAGCTCATGAGAGGGTGCCCTGAATGTTCTATGATAATTTGACTTGTGGTGTAGCATTTGAGAAATATGAAATAGTTCGTAGGATTTGAGACAGTATGGTCTCGTGGTTCAAGGTCCCTTGGGATAAGTGCAGATGGAGTAGGTTATGTGTTGCATGGAGGTGGTATTATCTCCAAGGCAATCAAGGATAAATTGGAAGAAGGTAGATTGATTAGCCATAGTTAAATTGGAAGACTGGTGTCAGTGATCAGTTCCTTCAGCGTGATCAAGTTGCGCAAGTGATTTGTGACGGTACGTGTGAGGCTTATCGGCCGCCGTAATTGATATTATTCAGAAGCATTCTTCTATTACGGCCTGTTATGTGTAAGCAGATCCCGGAAGGGTTATGGTGGCTTGGACCACTACTCAGAGATTTGCATATTCTACAGTCATGAGAATTCGCCTGTGTGTTACTATGTTCCTCCTGAAGTGAGTTCAGTGAAAGCTTTTATGTGACGGAGTGTTAATCTATTAGTGGTTCCGAGTTATGATGAAGAGTCGTGTTCTATCGTATATTGGCATGTCGGGTGCAATGAGTAGTATGAAATTTGAAGTGAGAATCAAGGTCGCAGTTCGGTGTTGACAAGGATGTCACGGGCTCGGATGAGCAAGGAAAAGGTTGAATGATTAAGTGAATTGGTATTGTCTTCAGCGTAAGCCTGAGATCGATGTTTTGTGAAGAAGGCTTTGCATCCTGGTAAGGATTCTTGATCACTTTTTGGTGTTAGTGCAGCCGGTGATTCAGGTGTGCGGACCCGTTGTTTACTTCGAGAGGTTGTGGGGGCGTGTTCCACGGGAAGATTGCATGAGTGTGACATGTAGTCACTCGATTGAGTAAAGATTTAAACCGAGTATGAGGATTGTAGTAATGTCACTAAATTTGAGATTTAAACCGAGTATGAGGATAGTGTCATTGTTACCACTGTCCAATTCTAAATGGGTACCCGCGCTCACTGTGGGTGTACAGACTCCGGAGGGGCTCCTACAGCCCAAGCGCTATCAAGAAGGCCTGAAAGCCTGAACAGTATCAATACGAGGCCTGAAAGCCTCCTCACCTCACTCATCATGCCCTCACATAAGGCCCTCGGCCTCAATCAGTCCAGAAATAGTCAACAGCCCCTCGGGCAACAGTAAAGCAATAATACTCAGCTCAAACAATAGTTCAAATATCATTTTAAAACTCCAAGTTTAAGTAAATATGGCTGAGTTCAAGAAACAGTGTAAATCACATGGACTGAGTTCAAATAATATTTCAAACAGTGAGGAAAATAGTGATGATAGTTTATAAAGAGTTCAAACAGTCGGCAATAAGCCCCAAATATGGCAATAAGCCCAAATCATAGTGAAAACAACAAGTCATTGCTAATACGCGGTAAAATATCATCCGGACTGGACCAAGTCACAGTCCCCAATAGTAAATGACCCCGCGCTCGTCATGGAACGCGTGTCTCATCTCAACATAGCACCAAGTTGTGCAAGTCCGGGGTTTTCAAACCCTCAGAGCATCATTTAAAATCATTACTCACCTCGAACCAGTGAAATCTCTAGCTCGCGAAGCCTTTGCCCCTCAAACCGACCTCCACGCGCGTCGATTCTAACCAAAACCACAAGGAATACGTCACAATAGGCTAATGAATCATAACCCAATCGAAAAGACTCGAAAAATATCAAAAATCACGAAGTTGGCAAAACCCGAGCCCCGGGCCCACTTCTCGAAAAATTATAAAACTCACATTACCGGATTCCTCGTCTCGCCACGAGTCCATACATATCAAATTTATCAAAATCCGAGCTCAAATGCTCCCTCAAATCCCCAAATATAAATCTCAAAATCCCAAGCCCTAGTTCATCAATTTAAGGCTTAATTCCATGAATTTCTAGGTTAATTTCACATACTAATCATGTTTTAGGTTCAGAAATCTTACCTCCATTAACTACCCGTCGAAATCCCCCTTCAATTCCGTCCAATAGCTCTCAAGCTCGCTTAAAAATGGTGGAAATAACATAAGCTTTGCGGACAAAATGAATATAAAACCCTTCTGGCTCCAGGGGTTTTCGCTTCTGCGGTCCCCACACCCGCTTCCGTGATACCGCTTCTGCGGTCACTTCCCGCTTCTGCGGAATTTCATCTATAGACCAAGATCGCTTCTGCGATCGCCCGTCCGCTTCTGCGGACTCGCTTGTGCGAAAAAGGTTCCGCTTCTGCGGAACTACCCTACTCAGCTCTTGACCGCTTTTGCGACCACCATTACGCTTCTGCGGAACCGCTTCTGCGGTCCATTTCCGCAGAAGCGAAAATATCAGATACCAGCTATAACCTGCAATTCCTCAACTCCAATTTCATCCCGATAGCCATCCGGAATAACCCCGAGGCCCCCGGAACCTCAACCAAACACACCAACATATCCCATAACATCATTCAAACTTGTCCCAATCATCAAAGCACATCAAACAACGCTAAAATCATCAATTCACATCGGATTCAAGCCTAAGTTCTTCAAGAACTTCCGAAATGCACTCTCGATCAAAAACCCGACCAAACGATGTCCGAATGACCTGAAAATTTGCACACATATCCAAAATCACTTAACGAAGCTATAGCAACTCTCG
>NW_017671182.1:340103-341809 GCF_001879085.1 Nicotiana attenuata
CTAATTGAACACTTTAAGTTTGTCGGTGTTATAATCTGCTACAATTCGCCTTATGGCGTGATATTGTGAAATACTATTGAAGATGCAACCGTCAGATATCGCATGGTGCGGTGGTTTAGGATTGAACCAGTATTTTAAATGTTGGCGGTTCGAGAAAGATGACCTTCGGAGGGGTTTAAGTCAGTAGCGATCTGTGGATTCAAGTTCTATGAAGAAGAATTTTATTAAGGCAACAACTGAGCAACAAGAGATGAGAAAGACATATGGGAAGTGCCAGGCGGAGTTTTAAACTTCTAAAAAGTTAGGCTTGGGGAGCACAGGCCGAGCAGTTGATTAAAGAAGTGAGTTTGCCCAAAGTGGGAGAGCAGCGGAGCTGTGTAGGGGCTTGGTAATGAGAAAACTATGCACCTTAAGGGAATCTGGAACGACTTGAGAATATTGGTGCTGGGTTATTGGCGTCTTCGGATCTAATTTGAAGTAGGGATTCTTGTGCGGCCGGGGATTTAATATAACGGAAAGGAGCCGCTTAAATAAAGGGGGATGTAGCATGACTTTGAAGTGGAAGGATGTTGTCGCACGCATAATGAATGTCCACGAGAGGTAAGTGAACTGGTACAGCTAAGGAGTGAGCTTGGACTCAGGAGAGTTATTCCCTGTGAGCAGTTTGGCGGTCGCGTGGTTGGCGAGGCTTCTGCGAAGAGTTCTACGGGTTACGCAGCAAGGGGAACTGTCGAGTGAATGTTGTTAATGATTTAGAGTATCAAATTGGGTTTCTACAGTAAGATATCGAGAATGCTGGCGATTGATTGCGCAAGGTTGTATCTATAAGAGATTAAGAATCCTGGTGAATCCTAGAGTTTTGTAATAGTGGCTTCAAGCTAAGTGGGAGGGTCCCACCGCCTATGAATGGTTGCATGGTTAGCTACTCGTGAGGTTTCTGGTTATTTGCATACTGGGGAGTTATCCCAGCTACGGAAAAATACCATAAGTAGTAATTGGAGCAGAGGAATTTTTAAAGATGTGCTATGGTTGGCCTTATGGGCTCGTGTTCGAACTTGGGAAAGAATTCAAGATTTATGCCTTGTATAGAAGTGGGTTTAAAGGGGAGTAATTCTGCCAGGTGCTTCGTTGAGAGGGTATTAACGTGCTAGAAGGTTCATGGAGTTGATTATATACGGGACCAAGTCAGAGCGGGTGGCTCTCAGCAACGGTCTCTAGTAGGTTCAAAGGGATAAAGTGTGGTGCCTAATGAATCTGAGCCTATGAGTACAGTTAAGGATCAAGATTTGTAACAGCTCATGAGAGGGTGCCCTGAATGTTCTATGATAATTTGACTTGTGGTGTAGCATCTGAGAAATATGAAATAGTTCGTGGGATTTGAGACAGCATGGTCTCGTGGTTCAAGGTCCCTTGGGATAAGTGCAGATGGAGTAGGTTATGTGTTGGATGGAGGTGGTATTATCTCCAAGGCAATCAAGGATAAATTGGAAGAAGGTAGATTGATTAGCCATAATTAAATTGGAAGACTGGTGTCAGTGATCAGTTCCTTCAGCGTGATCAAGTTGCGCAAGTGATTTGTGACGGTACGTGTGAGGCTTATCGGCCGCCGTAATTGATATTATTCAGAAGCATTCTTCTATTATGGTCTGTTATGTGTAAGCAGATCCCGGAAGGGTTATGGTGGCTTGGACCACTACTCAGAGATT